>NC_088880.1:27256332-27271345 GCF_032884065.1 Artemia franciscana | reverse complement strand
GTACGGAGTCAAAGGCAATGGTGATTCCAATCTTAAACTTTTGTTTCGATTTTCAGGGGATATCAGGGTGTTTTTCAAATTCCCAAAAATAAAATGTTCACAGATAACTTTTACTGTTAGGATTAATTGAAATATTAGTTACCATTCCTAAATCAACCACAAACATTAATTTTTTCCCACTAGACAGTTTTTTTAACACAATTTAAATATTTGGTTACAATGGACCGGGATTCGTTTTTACTAGGCTGCAGCTAACGCTGCAACCATGATTGAGATTTAAGCTAGAAAATGTATTGTGATGCTATAACTATTTAAGGGGCAAGATGTTTGGGTCTTTTAAGAAGGCTAAAGAATGAGCCTCCTTCAAACATTCCAACGGTTTTTTTTTTCTTATCTTGTCATTGGTCCGCATTTTTTTGCTACGGGCTTTTTTTCGTTTTTTGTCTAGTTTAAAACGGTCCAAATTTAACAAAATAAAGTTTTTAGTCTTTTTGGTAATTAGCTAAGATTTAAAAACTGTAATTCGATTTTTTTTTTACAAAGTCAAAATTTTAAATTTTTATTTATCTATTGAAGAACTATCATTCATAGAGCAAGAAAAGACGGATTAAAGAATACATAGCATAGATACATGACATACACGTATGGCATACATAATAAACATACATAGCGTAGTACAAAAACATAGTATAGCATATAAACGTACATAACATAGAGAATTACCATTTGTAAGTTAAAAGAATACCAATCAACTATTTGTGTTTATCACTGTTTGAATAAATATTCACCTAATTGTTTTCAGGAAAATATTTAGGTATAACTCATTTTATCATTTATACAAAACCTACAATTCTTTGGGGATAGTTTTTGAGGCGGGGAGTTCTCAACGAACAGCTTCGTTTCTGCGTTTTACAGGAGCACAGGCTTGGAACTCTATACTGGAGGGTATAATCCTTGAAGAAATTGTCGCCAGTTCAAGAGTATAAAAAGTAGTGTTTTTTTCTTTAAGGGAAGCTTTGAATTTATAATTGGTTCTAAGAATGGAAACACCCATCATTAACAATCTAATGAGTTTGCCTGATAGTTTTCTAAAGATGTTCCCATTGTTTTTTTTTTTGTTTTTTTAGTAAACTTATCTTATAAATTGCCAAGTTAATATGTAAAAGTTAAAAATGCTGCCAAAGAACTTACACATTGGAATTATTTCTTAGGCGCTGAAGCAATGAAGCCCCGTTGAAAACACAGCACAGCCCTTCGTCACTGGGCCTGAGAATGAAATATTTCCTACAATCTATAATTTTCTTTTGCCACGTGCAAAACTGTATCATATCCTTGCAAGAAGGGGCCAGCTACAAGGTAAAAAAATATAGTAAAAAAACAAATATAGTAAAAACAAGTAAAAAAGTAAAAAAATAAGTAAAAAAGTAAAAGTAAAAGTAAAGTTAAAAAAAGTAAAAAAACAAGTAAAAAAGTAAAACAAGTAAAAAAATATAGTAAAAACAAGGTAAAAAAACAAGGTAATTCAAAGTCTACTTTTGAAAATTGCAGTGATTCAAAAATTTCTCGTTCCAATACTGGCTCAAAAGTTCATCTAACTGAATCTTCCATAACATACAACCATACTGTGTTAGTTTTTTTCAAAAGTTCTTCATTTCGTGGCCTTACCCCACTGTCTGTACATTGAACCTTTCTAGAAATTATTGACAAAGTCAGACAAGTCAAAACTTCGTTCAGTTTTCTTTCGTTTCATAAGATATTCTTTAAGTTTCCCCGCATGGACCCACAACTTTTGTATTGTAAAATAAGTTAATACTGTTGACCCCATTATTGCCCCGTTACTCCTATTTATCGCAAATGAGCCATATTTGAACATCGGTACTGACACCTATCAGTACCTATAGTGAATCTGTTGAGGTTGTCATGTGTTTCGAAGAGTTTGTGCCTTTAATATTTTATTATGTTGTTATTTTTATTACTATTTCTTCATTTTTTTTGTATGCCAAAACATTTCATAAAACCAAAGAATGTTCATAGAGCCAACCATCTTTTGAATAATATACATTTGATCGTGTTAACAAAATCCTCTGATAGAAGTTCCCAGTTTGATACGGTTTAAGGCGGTACAAAACCTTAGAAGTCGTTTTGCGAGCCTTAGCGTCGGCTGACCGTCTCAAAGTCAATGAGTCTCAAATCTCCCAAGGGGACTAGCTATCATCGAAAAATGTCAAGAATTGGGGGGTTTGAAATTTTACTGAAAAGACAGTGAAATTTTCTTTTCCCTTTTGTTGGCAAGTTTGTCAATCAAACCGGGTGGTATGATAGAGAACTCCCAAAGAAGCCAAATTACCCAAATGATAACACCTTTGAACTAATTTTTAGCGTTTTCCGAGGAGGTAGGCTAGAACATTTTTAAGGAAGGGCCTTTCCTGAACATTAAAAAGAAAAATCCACTCCATTCAATCAAAGAACAAAATTTACACTTTATAATAATGTAGGTTTCATTTGAACCACAATACTCTATCTCCGGAACAGAACAAAGCATGTTAGGTTTTTCTAAGATTCCCGGGAAATCAGGTGACAGATTTTTGTTTTCTATCGCTTATTCGGATATCTTACCAGAACTCAACAAGATTGGGTAACACGTTCCCGAACGAACCCGTTTGTCCAAAGGAGTTATAAAAAGAAATATAATGGAGGAAATACGGTGATTTTTCTAGGTATTGTATGCCCTTGAAACCAATCAAGTTTTCAAATGGGAGGGGTGTTTGTTTCTGCAGTAAAAAGGAATAATTCGATAGGCTTACAAAATGTATTACAAAAATAATCCATCGGAATTCGTATTCTCCTTTTTCACTTTGCCTCCACCAAAATTGCTTAAATTCGCCAGAATGACAATAAATCCATGAGAATAACTAATATTCGTCAGAATCGAATACTACTGTTTTACCTTGTTTAGTACAAGTGCCACTGCCCTGGCCTAAAAAAAATAGAAATATACACAAGACTAATTGTCAGAAAATTAATCCTTAAGTTAAGCTTAATCAAAATCTAAGCTTGCAAAACTGGTATTTTAGTTTGCTCATTTTTTGCCATAAAATTGGAATTTAAAGTATGAAAATGAAAGCATTAAGTCGTTTCTTAATCTTTCAGAATTATGTTTTTTAATGGTATTAAATAAATATCCTGCACAAATTTTTAGAGGTCTTAAAGGTGGTATCTTACACTTATAACACGTTGTACGCGTTATAATTTTATACAACAATAAACTGCAATAAAAAAGGAAAAAATACACGTGATTTGTTTATTTTTTTACTCTTAAACCTATGAAATATCAAACAGTTCGTGGTAACGAACTGTAGTAAGGAGCGACCCGGCTCAATAGTAACCGAAACTCTAAAAAATGGAATTTTGATACCAAGGTTACATCAAAAGAATCGAATTTTAATGCTGATTTTAAATATATCAAGATTTTCATCAAGATCAGTTATACCCATCAAAAGTTACCAGCCTGAGAATATTTGCCTCATTTTAGAAAATAGGGGGAAACACCCACTAAAAGTCATACAATCTCAACGAAAATCACACCATGAGATTCAGCGTATCGGAGAACCTTATTGTAGAAGTTACAAGCTCCTATCTACAAAAATGTGGAATTTCGCATTTTTTGCCAGAAGACAGATCAGGGATGCGTGTTTATTTGTTTGTTTGTTGTTTTTTTCCCAGGGGTGATCGTATCGACTGAGTGGTCCTAGAATAGTGCAAGAGAGCTCATTCTAACGGAAACTAAAAGTTCTAGTGTCCTTTTTAAGTGACCAAAAAATTGGAGGGCACCTAGGCCCCCTCCCACACTCATTTTTTCCCAAAAATCACCGGATCAAAATTCTGAGATAGCCATTTTATTCACCATAGTCAAAAAACCCAATAACTATGTCTTTAGGGACGACTTACTCCCCCGCAGTCCCCGTGGGAGGGGCTACAAGTTACAAACTTTGACCTGTGTTTACATATAGTAATGGTTACTGGGAAGTGTACAGACGTTTTCGGGGGGATTTTTTTTTTGTTTAGGGGGAACCCTTGAGGGGGGGGGGGGGCTACGTGGGAGGATATTTCCATGGAGAAACTTCTCATGGGGAAGAGAATTCAATGAAGGGGGCGCAGGATTTTCTAGCATTATTTGAAAAAACAATGAAAGAATAAATATGAAAAGTTTTTTCTACTGAAAGTAAGGAGCAGCATTAAAACTTAAAACGAACAAAAATTACTAAGCATATGAGGGGTTTACCTCCTCGTTATACCTCACTCTTTACGCTAAAGTATTTTTAGTAATTTCAACTATTTACTCTACGGCCTTTGTGATTCAGAGGTCATTCTTAAGGAACTGGGACAAAATCTAAGCTTTAGTGTAAAGAGCGAGGTATCGACGAGGGGGCGAACCCCCTCATATATGTAATAAAAACATGAGAATACAAAAGTTATTTACGTAAGCTAATTTATAAGTTACGTATATCTTTTACTAATAAAAAGATTCGTAAAAAATTAAAAGTTCTTGTTCCCTTTTTAATTAACCAAAAAATCGGAGGGCAACTAGGCTTCCTTCCCCGCTCTTTTTTCTCAAAATCATTCGATCAAAATTATGAGAAAGCCATTTAGCCAAAAAAAAGAAAAAAAATGCAAATTTCGTGTTAATTATTCTTCTGCGGAGAGCCAAAATTTAACATTCATTGATTCAAAAATGTTCAGAAATTAAATAAAAAAAACTAGTTTTTTTACCTTAAACTTTTAATTAAACTTTTTTTAATTAAAACTTTTTATTAAATTTTTTTAACTTTAAATTAAAACTTAAAACGAACAGAAATTACTCCGTATATGAAATGGGTTGTCCCCTTCACAATCTCTCACTCTTTACACTAAAGTTTGACTCTTTGCCACAATTCTACTTTTTAAAACAATTAAAAGCTTTAGCGTAAAGAGCGAGGGATTTAGAAGGGGACAACCCATTTCATATACGGAGTAATTTCTGTTCGTTTTAAGTTTTAATGTCGCTCATTACTTTCAGTTAAAACAAACTTGTTTTTTTAAAAACAACTTTAACTTTTTTTTTAACTTTGTTTTTTTTAAGTTTTTTTTAAAAACTTGTCTGTTTTTTTTTTTTTTTTTTTTTGTCACTTCAAGATGGAGCTTTTACCAGTGGTGCTTAGAAAGTGTCACGTTCTTTAAAGCCCATGACTCATAGCAATAAAAATTGGCTTACTTCAGTATTTTAAGACATTTTACACGACTATAAAAGGACGAATATATCATTTTTAACTAATTTACCTGGGGATTTTATATAGAAAATTGTTTATTCCAATGTTACAATTTTCTACAACTATAAACTGCGAGTAGACATTGCGCTTGCCCGAAAGCTGGAAATTCTCAACTTCCGTGCGCACGGACAGAATGCGCAAAAAAATAGCTATTTCCTATAATGGTGCCTTTTGAATATCATCTGTGACGGAGAATGCAACCATTATCCTTCAAATGTCTGCGAAAGAAACAAATCCCAAAAGCTACCCCAAAATCGAAAATCCAAGAATCAAGCATTTGATTCTTTGATTGAAGACAGGTACCAAATTTACCGGCTACTAAAATATTGTTAAGTTGGACAAATGTATTATATACCTTTTGTCTATGGTTGCAACTACTGCTATAACCATGATATGTCTTGAGTAATAGCAAACGTTTTATCAGAGACATGAGCAGTAGTAACTATTTCGCAGTAGATGAAATCATGGAAGCGGGGTCAGAAGTGGGAAATTCCTAAAAGCGGCGGATCCACCAGTGGAACATTTGTGTCTACAGATCTTTCGTATATATTTTAAAATAATCATATAATTTCACAACTTTACACAAATTTTTTCTTCATAGCCAAAAACAGGACAGATATACTGTAATTTAAGAAAACCTTAATTTTTAAAACTTAAAATGTTGACACAGTAGCTAAGTACAGTCGGTGACTCTGGTCATTATTTATATCCCCCCTCCCTTACCAAGAGAAAGCTCTTGCTTACCACCATCATTTTTTGTATAAATACATCCATTGAAATATTGTATTTCTGACTTGTCATTTCCATCATTTTCGTATCTTCTTCATTTCTCCTTTGGAAAGTTGTTAATCCTCGAAATAAACTTTTTAATATGTGCGCATCATCCTTCCTAAAATTAAAAGCTAACTATGAATATCAAAGCTAACTATTTTCCCGAATAGAATATACTCTATCAGGGTCTTTAAAAGAGGGGGGTGACCGGGTAAAGCTGCCCCGGGCGCCGTAGCTGTGGGTGTCACGGCTGGGAGAGCCGTGGCTTGGGCTTCTGGGGCCTTTACATTTATATTTAAGTCAAGAGGAGGTGCCGTAATTAGCTTTACCCCGGGTGGCACCAACCCTTGGAACAACCCTGACTCCATTAGTATTTTTTCCTTATTTATTCACCTCTAAAACGCTGTAGCTGTTCCTTTATCTTACTTTATAATCGGTAACCCTTCTTAAACCCCAGTGTGTCACTAACTTGAAAAAAATTAAAAGTATTGAAGTAGAAACCGTAAAAAAACAGAACAGTAATCAAAACCGTAAAGGTAAATCATAAAGGTTGAAAGTGACACTAGTAACGTGGAAGTAATTAATTGTAGTATCGTGGAAGTAATTAATTGTAAGCATTTGAATAAGTATTTAATTACTTTTCAAAGTATTAAAATACATGTTTAATTACAAAGTTACAAAAGATTTTTTCGGGAGGGGGGGTACAAAAAACTTTTAAAACGCATGAAAAATTTAATTATATTCATATTTGCTACGTTTTATATGAGTCGGACAAACATTTTTCTTTTTTTTGGGGGGGGGAGATTCAAACCCCTTGCCTCCCCCCTTGATACGGCTTTGCAATTATTAAGGTAACCTCAATAATCGTTTCAGTTGGAAATTTTCTTGACTTGCAGACAGAAAAGCCTGAAGAAACAGAAGAATTTTGAAGGGAATACTACTTACCCCTTCACTAGGGTTTTGCGAGCCACCCCCAGAATCTTGTAACTAGTAAAGATAGTGAAGCATCCAAGCCAAACGTGCCGTGTAAAAAACTCCATCATGCATGAAATATGCGCATGAAAACCGCATGAAATATGCGGCTAAAGATATGCCACAGCGAGAACAAGTAAGTACACGGTTAAAGGATGAGTGGCAGTGAGAACTACAAGCAATCACGAGAAAATGAGCATCAGAGCGTATCAAAATTGGAGTGAAACCAAAGAACTCTTTTAAAAGATAAACTTTTAAAAGATAAGTGACAGCAAAAATGAGAACGAGTCAAAAGTGAAACTGAAGAAGAAAGAAATATTACGTTAGAAGAGCAACGCCATCACAGTCTTCGACTCCAACAAAATTAAGCGCCGAACTCACAAAGATGCCATAAACGACACCACTGTTGATTACAAGTTATTGGGACGATCTATCAACATATATCTACATATAACATATAACATATATAACAACATATAACATATATCTATCATCTATCAACGATCTATGTTTTCCGTGGAGAGCCCTCCATTTTCCCAAGGAAAAACGCGAACAAAGCTGACCCATTTGGAGACTCCTACTTAATGAGAATCAATATGTACAATCCTACCACATGTCGTGTACCGGGGCTCGGCTTTGAAACTGGCTACATAGTTGATTGTTTTTTTAACTGTCATATTGACATTTTTGTCCACTAAGACGATCTAGAAAGCTCACAACTTTAAGGAAGACCTCGTGTTTTCTCGTGGGTTGTTGTATTGAACCTAGGTTGACGCCATGATATCAAGGAGAGGCGAAATCAGAGCGAGTCAAAAAATAAAAGTAAAGAAGAAAAGAATATTCTGTTAGAAGAACAAATCAATCACAATCTTCGACGCCAATTAGAATATGGCGCAAAACTTAGCGCAGACCTACAAAGATGCTATAAAGATATAAACTACTGAACTGTTGATTACACGTCATTGGGACCCTTCAAAGTTCTACGGGATCCCTGGAGTGCCCTCCAATTTCCTGAGGAAAAGTTAGCAAACAAAGCTGACTCATTTGGAGGTTACTACTTACAACAAGAATCCATATATACAAGCCCACCAGATGCCGAGTACCAAGGCCCGACTTCGAAATCGGCTACATAGTTTTTTTCTGAACTGGTATGTGACATTACTGGCCAATAAATCGATCTTAAAAGTTCACAACTTTAAGGAAGAATTTGTATTTTTCTCATGGCGATTGTATCGAACCTATGGTAACGTTATAACATTAAGAAGAAGCTCATATTATCTTCTGTTAGAAAATAAGTGATAATGAGAATCAATAATGACGAGCCTGCCGCATAGCTATGACGTGATGTCAGTGACGTCATATTTTTTTAGCACATTTCGAGAGCATAAATACGTCATATTTGCCTCAGTAGTAGTTGTATCGTGTTTTGTGTCTATGATGCAGGAAAAATCACACAAGTAACATATGATTGACGTCATATTTTTGAGCAAATTTGTAGAGAATAAACTACATCTTTTTGCCCCCCCCCCCCCTTTGGAGTAAATGTATCGTTTTTATGTCCATGATGCATGTAACATTACAAAAGGAACATATCTAAGCATAAAATACCAAGTGAGAAAAATCTATTTGCAAAAGACGTTTTAAGCAGTTTTATAATGCCTAGAAGATAATATATCATCAAATGTGACAAGACCAATCGGAGCAGCTAAGGTAAAGGATATAAAAAAAAACGCCTAAGGCAATGTTAAACGAAAATGAATAACAAAGACATATACAGGTAGAATATTTATTTCAGCTACAATTACAACGAGTTAAAAACAAAAGTGAAAATAAAAGAAACATCCGACTCAAAGATAAGCGGCAGCAAGCATTAAAACGAGTCAAAAAAACACATAGTGAATTCGGCTACGTAGTTTTTTTCTTATGACTGGCACATTGACAATTCTGGCCACCAAAATTATTTAGAAAGGTCACAACTTTTAGGAAGAATTTGTATTTTCCCAGGGTGTTTGTATCAAAGCTATGGTTACTCAATGGCATAAGGCATAAGGCTTTATTAAAACTGGATCTTCGGTGCCCTGGCCATTGCTACCTAAGATCTAAGGTCGGGGTAGTAGCTTATTAATTTTGGGATCCGAATGGAACTAAAGTCGAGATGCCACTTTGCTAATCCCAGTGCCCTGGGAAATATCTAAGAAATAAAATATAATGGTATAATGGAAAATGGAAAATTTAAAATGGAAAATTTCTCTTTTTCTTGGTTAGAAGAAACATAAGAAAAAATTTTAATTTCATAAGTTTTGATTTTTCTTATTAAATTAATTAGCTTAGGATGCTCTACGAATTCTTATGTAGTTTTTTTATCTATTTACTAGGATGTGTCGACCATGTTTTCACTCTTAGGTTAATAATTGAGAAGTCCCTTCATTGTCAAACACCTTTGGTCCTCAGTTTTATCGATTATGAGCAAACTTTCGATTCTGTTGATAGAACAGCGTTAACAAAGGTCTTATCGTTATATGGTATACCTGAAAAATACATTAAAGTGATTTGCGCTATGTACGAGAATAATACTGCTGCGGTTAAGGTAGGAAATGAGGTTAGCAACTGGTTTTGTATTAAATCAGGAGTTAAGCAGGGTTGTGTTCTATCCCGCTTTATATGGATCATTTTGATGGACTTCGTCTTAAGGAGCACAGGAAAGGCAATTGGAGACCATGGAACCAAATGGGGAGGAAGAACGCTCCTAGACTTTGATTATGCTGATGATTTAAGCATATTAGATGAAAGTGTGAGCAAAATGAATGAATTTTTAGAGGTTTTACGAGTTCAGGGTGCTAAAACAGGCTTGAAAATTAATGTTAAGAAGATTAAGTCACTAAGGCTAGGAATAAGTGAAGATGAACAGGTGACATTAGGTAACGAAAAGATTGATCAGGTTGGGAGCTTCAGTTACCTTGGTAGTATTATTAGTAAAGATGGTGGGAGCAATGAAGATGTTAAAAGTAGAATACCTAGGGCTCGGGGTGTCTCTTCACAGTTAAAAAAAGTTTGGAAGAATAGAAAGATAAGTCTACAAACCAAGATTAGAATATTGGAAGCTACAGTGATGATAGTGGTCAAATATGGCTCTGAAGCATGGGCACTCCGAAAAGCAGATGAAAATTTACTAGATGTTTTCCAGAGAAATTCCCTACGGATTGTTCTGGGTACCCGGCTGACTGACCGTATTTCAAACAGTAGGCTGTACGAAAAGTGTGGTTCAATCCCGCTTTCTGGGGCTATAATGAAAGAAAGGTTGAGATGGCTAGGCCACGTTCTACGGATGAGGGATGACAGATTACCGAAGACTGTCCTTTTTGGCCAACCGTCTGGGGCTACACGGAAAGCAGGTCGTCCTTGTCTGGGTTGGGAAGATATCATAAATAAAGATTTAAAGGAAATGGGAACTTCCTGGGAGAGTGTAAAGAGGGAGGCTTTAAATAGATTAAGTTGGAGGAGGAGCGTGCGTAGCTGTGTTGGCCTCAGGCGGCTTGGTGCTGCAGTGAGTTATTAGCAGTAGTACTAGTAGTAGTAGTAGTATTTACTAGCTGTTGGGTGGCGCGTCGCACCACCCCAACACCTAGTTGGTGGGGGCGCTTCGCGCCCCCAAGCCCCCACGCACGCGTAAGTCGTTACGCGCCATATTAGTTACGCGCCATTGTAGTTGTGTCCCTGTGTCCCTGTGTCCCACCTGTGAATATAGATAGATATATATATATATATATATATATATATATATATATATATATATATATATATATATATATATATATATATATATATATATATATATATATATATATATATATATATATATATATGTTTTTAACTACGTAAAACTTGCGAATATGCAACATTCTTCGCTGTCCCATTGTCTGTGCATTTAAATAGTTTGTCAGGTTTACCGACTCTTGAACATGAAACATATAATTGTCCATGGGAAAAACAATCCGTATTCAGATCTATACCTCATGATTCTAATGATTGCCCTTGAGCTTTGTTGATGATGATTGCTAATCGAACATTCCCTGTGTCGCCGTCGCCATTTATATATCCCCCTGTGCCCCCCGGCGTCCCCGTTGTAGTTGTGTCCCTGTGTCCCGGTTGTCATTTATATTCCCTGTGTCCCGGTCGTCATTTGTGTCCCGGGGTCCCAGTCTGTAATTTCTCTTTGAGTGTCCCGGTCGTCATTTATATTCCCTGTGTCCAGGTGTCCCGGTCGTAATTTGTGTCCCGGTGTCCCGGCCTGTATATACATTCGTTTTTGAATTAGTCTTTTTTTTAGTTTTTAGTTTTTTACCTTTTTTTAGTTTTTTTAGTTATACCTCATGATTCTAATGATTGCCCTTTAGCTTTGTTGATGGTGAGTGCTAATCGAACATTCCCTGTGTCCCCGTCGTCATTTATATATCCCCCTGTGCCCCCCGGCGTCCCCGTTGTAGTTGTGTCCCTGTGTCCCGGTCGTCATTTATATTCCCTGTGTCCCGGTCGTCATTTGTGTCCCGGTGTCCCGGTCTGTATATACATTCGTTTTGAATTGGTATATGATGAAATAAATTTTTGTGTTTTTCCCCTTTTTTTCTTTTTAGTTTTTTTTTGGCTTTTACCTTTTTTTAGTTTTTTTTAGTTTTTTTCTTTTTTCTTTTTAGTTTTTTTCTTTTTTCTTTTTAGTTTTTTTCTTTTTTCTTTTTAGTTTTTTTTGGAGTTTTTACCTTTTTAGTTTTTTTAGTTTTTTTAGTTTTTTTTTTATTTTTTTTAGTTTTGTTTTTCTCCTTTATTTTTCAGTTTTTTTCCGTTTTTTATTTTTTCCTCGGCACGCTTTCTTTTCTTACTTTCGCTATCAGCCGCAAGTTTTTTGGCATAAAATCTTTGAGCAGCTTCCTCGGCTGTTGCCATTGTAGGTTCTTCAGTCATTTTTCAATTAAACATTTTTCCGTCCACGATCTTCTTACAATTAAAAATTTGTCTTTTGACCAGCTTCCTCGGCTGTTGCCATTGTAGGTTCTTCAGTCATTTTACAATTAAACATTTTTCCGTCCACGATTAAAAATTTGTCTTTGAACGATTTTCTTAAATACCTTTAATGACGTCATCGTCATAACAAACATGACGACAACTAACTTCATGACGACATGACGACATGATGACATGACGTCACTCGACAGACCCACAGACAACTTATATTTATATATATAGATAGATTATTTTAGGATAACTCTAGGAATGTTTATGTTGGTAATCGCTACGCGTTAGAAAAATTTTTATTTTTTTCCCTAGTGTTGTGATTTATATCTGTAATGGTTTATATTTTCGTTTATTATGTTGAATAAAGTAAAACAAGGGTCAAATTTCTGCTTAAAACAGTGTGGGAAAGGGTGAAGAAAGTACATCAGTAAAGATTTGTTCCCACTTTTCTTCCATCTATATTATTCACTTGTGCTTTTCCAGCTTAACAGTTTTAACAAATGATAATCCTCCCTGTACCCTCATATATAGAGGTATTATCGTCCCATCTACATTATCTCACAGATATTAGGTGCCATCCTGAGAGACCTTTCAATTTCTTTCACACCAGGGTTACAACACTACTACCCCGAACTTAGATTTAATAAGGCCTGATCTGATCACCAACGAACTAATTTTGTCTTACTTCAATAAAAGAAGGCCTAAATTAAAAACAATAATTTCTGAGACGTAATAAAGGCCCTTTCCAAGGAAAGATTCATGGAAAGACCTTTTCCAAGCTATGATGAAAGGGTAACTGTTTCATCGTTGCTTGGAAAGGGGTTTTTCTTATTCTAAATATAGTGTTTGTTTTAAGGTTTGGTTTTTAGATTATCCTTTAAATTTTTGTTTGCATTTTTTATAGTCTTTGCAATCCATCCAGAAAGTAGCCAAAAATAAACCCTACGATAATCCCACAAAAACAATTCCTAAGATTCAATGAGAAGGACTCGTTCCCTGTCCTCAATTTAGTATTTACATTAGGATAAGTCCCACCCTTTCTTATAAGAGGTATTGGGGAAATTTAATCGGACAGGACATGAACAGGAACCGATATTACAACTTATCTCCTGTTGTTCTTAATAGATAAGTGATAAAACTTAGTGATTTGAAGTAATAGTGATTTCAGTAAGTCCTAGCTAGAGCTGCAATAAAAGCAACTCACATGAGCAACTTAATGAACGACATGATATGCTGGGGGGATAACTTAATTTGCCCACGGGTCAAAATAATAAAAATGTTCCAAGTATCAAGACAAAGGTATCAAGACAAGGTATAAGACAAATACCCTTTAATTTCTTCTAAGAACTTTTGGAATCCTGCCTTGCTGACTTTATTCGAATTGCACACTGAAACAGCAGGAAAATCAGCTTCTTCTACGGGATAGGCCAAATTCCCAACAGAAATAATTACTGGGCTCGTTTCCCATCTGTAGTAGATTATGAAGGACAAGTATGCTGATACAACTAAACCAGTAGCAAAAACACAGATCCAAAGGAACCTAAAAGGAAAATAGGAACTGGTGGGATTATCAAATGTTGGATCAAAGGAACCGGAATGCTAGAAAAAGTTTTTTGCTTTGAGAAAAGAAATCCTCTATCTTAAAAGGCTTTTATGCTACATATGTACTAAAAAACCTACCAACAACTGAAAAAAGCTATTGTAAGTATAAAAGAAATATATGCTTTCTATGCTAAGTATTAACAGTAAAACCTTTCTAATTTAGAAAAAGTCAAACTTGAAAAAAAAGCTATTCTAAGCATAAAAGAAAGCTATGCTTTGTATGTTAAGTATTTACGGTAAAACATTTCTAACTTTTAAATAAGTCAAACTTAAAAAAAACTATGCTAAGTATAAAAAAAATCTATGCTTACTGTGCTAAGTATTTACGGTAAAACTTTTCCAACTTAAAACAAGGTTAAACTTAAGAAAAAAGCTATTCTAAGTAAAAAAGAAATCTATGCTTTCTATGCTAAGTATTTGCGGTAAAACCTTTCTAACTTAAAAATTCAAACTTAAGAAAAAAGGTATGCTAAGTATAAAAGAAAGCTATGCTTTCTAAGCTAAGTATTTATGGTAAAACCTTTCTAACTTAGAAAAGAGTCAAATGAGAAAAAAGCTGTGCTAATTGTAAAAGAAAGCTAAGTTTTCTATGCTAAGTACTTACGGTAAAACCTTTCTAACTTACTTACTTGGACCTAGACTTAGGTACTCCCACGCCTGAAGGCACATAAGGCAGCAAAACCTTTCCAACTTAATAAAAAGTCAAACTTAAAAATAAGCCATGCTAAGCATAAAAGAAAGCTATGCTTTCTATGCTAATTATTTACGTTAAAGCCTTTCTAGCTTAAGAAAAAGCTATGCTTTTTCTTAAGTATAAAAGAAAACTAGGATTTCTATGCTAAGTATTTAAGGTAAAACCTTTCTAACTTAAAAAAATTCCATAACTCAAAAAAAGACAATTTTAAGTAGAAAAAAGCTATGCTTTCTATGCTAAGTATTTACAGTAAAACCTTTCTAACTTAAAAAAAGTAGAACTTGAAAAAAAGCTATGCTAAGTATAAAAGAAAGCTCTGCTTTCTATGCTAAATATTTACGGTAAAACCCTTCTAACTTAAAAAAAAAGTCAAACTAAAATAACAGAAAATTTCGCCAAACCATTGTAATCTTCGTCATTATCATCACAGTAAACCAACAATGCAAATGTTAGAAATGTGGAATGGATATGAAAATTCTTCATCTGATCGGACATAAATGACTTCTTGAAAACTTTTAATATTTTATTTTCAAAATGCATTATTCATCCGAAAACCTTATTTGATGTGATTACGTTAGATTTTTCTGTACGCAACAAAAATTAACGTGCCGTGAAGTTCTATGTAGAGATTGAGCCTATTTGGTACTATCTACGTTATGGA
>NC_088880.1:27213438-27256232 GCF_032884065.1 Artemia franciscana | reverse complement strand
AAAAATTTACTATGCACCGCTACATAATATATCATGTAGTTTAAGTTCTACTACTACTATTACTAATAACTCACTACAGCACCAAGCCGCCTGAGGCCAACACAACTGCAAACACTCCTCCTCCAGCCTATTCTATTCAAGGCCTCCCTCTTTACACCCTCCCAGGAAGTTCCCATTTCCTTTACATCTTTATTTATGACATCCTCCCATGCCAGACGAGGACGACCCTGCTTTCCGTGTAGCCCCAGACGGTTGACCAAAAAGGACAATTTTCGGCAATCCGTCATCTTTCATCCACTGAACGTGGCCTAGCCCTCTCAACCTTTCCTTCATTATAGCCATAGAAAGCGGGATTGAACCACATTTTTCGTACAGCCTACTATTTGAAATACAGTCAGTCAGCCAAGTGTGAAAGGTTTTACGGCACTGTGTCAAAAGGTAAAAGTACAGATAAAAAGGTAAAGAGTATGGCACTGGACTTTACAGTCCCTAAAAGCGTTGCTAATGTCCGTTTCATGGCCTTTCTGCCAGGAAGTTTAATGAGGGATGGCAGCCATCATGTGCTTTCACATACCCTTCCTGTTTTCTTTCCTCAGATTTCTTCAGGTACCCATGTAGATCTGGGTCGACTTTGGCTGCTCTTACAGAGTGATGCCACTGACCCCAATTCCAACCAGAACTCGAACCCTCATCCACGCGACCACAGAGTTGCAAGTGTAGCAAGCTAACCACCCGGATAGGACATCTGAAAGCACCATAACCCATATTACTCCATAAACGATAATGCGAAAATATGTCAACTTGCTTATATTTGAGGTAGGATACAAGCTGGACGACAGCTCTCTCTTGTGCAAAGCAAAAAGTTTTTGGTTGTGCTCTGCTTGGCACAATGATGCGGATGGGCTAGTGGTGTGACTATTTCTAGTGAAACAGACAAAATGAATACAATACACGTTCAAATGAAATAATTTTATATTAGGAACCACTTTGGTACTTTTACTCTTCAACACTCAATTTCTTAAGCTTCTAGTACACATCAATGTCATCACGCATAGCCTAAAGGTGCCAATACCTGACCTTTTATAAGCCTCATCTTCAGTGGCATCATTTTCCCTTCCAACAGCCTTTTTGAAAGCAGATCAATTTGGACAGCCGGTTATGATTGGACAGCCAATATGATTGAACTACCTTCGAAACTTTAGAAGGTTAGAGTGGCTGTCAAATCAAAGCCGGTCCTACAGCTGGCAGTGCGAATGGAATCAATGAAAACGAGGCTTATCCTATACTTATTGTCTCTTGTATCAATTGTTAGCATCCTGGTGAAAAGCTACAATTGTCGCAAAGCATATTTGGGCCGTATTTCATCGACCACTTGGTTTGTTCATAACAGCGTCTCTTCTAGTCTAGGAGGGGCTTTTAATTGACTGCTTGATTTTACCATAATGCTGTATGGTTTTTGGTAAAAGTGGCCATACCAGAGCAAGTGATGGCAAATAAAGAAAACTCAGACCACTGTACCACTTTCCTCAGAAGCCAACGAATAATCCAGCAGGATGGCTTCATGCCAGGAAGGTCTACCGTGGAGCAAATATTCGCAATGTGGCAGCTAGACCCGAGAATTTCAACAAAAAGCATATGTTGCCTTTGTGGATTTCAAGGCCGCTTTCGACTCTGTCGATCGGCAATCACTCTGGCTCATACTGAAAACAACGGGACTACCAGCGAAGTGCTGCAATCTTTTCGAGTGGCTCCACGAAGGGACTGAGAGCTACGTGCAAGTCAATGGCAGACGCAGCCCATCTTTTGAAATCAATACTGGAGTCTGCCAGGGCTGTGCTGCTTCTCCAGAGCTATTTAATTGTGTCATCGACTATATTATGACTTGGACCATAAACCGCCTCCAGTTTTAGTTGTATTATGGCGACAGAGTACTTTCAGCCGCTGACTATGCCGATGACCTTACTTTTGTCTCCGATTCACCGTCGAAGCTCACAGAAGCCCTACAGATCCTTGCTGATGAAGCCTTAAAGATAGGGATGTCGATTAATTGGCAGAAGACAAAAGTGATGTTTGTTGAACCCGTAACTTACCACGTCCCCCGTCAGTCCTAATGGTCGATGACAAACCACCAGAGATTGTTGAGGAATTTACATACCTTGGCTCTATCCTCTCAAATGATGGATCAACCCTCAAAGATATAATGCACCGAATTGCCAAAGCCTCAGCAGTAGTGGGAAGACTAAGTGCCCTTTGAAGGAAACCTTCTATCAGCCATAGCACCAAGATGCGCATATACAATGCTCCGGTGGGATCCTTGCTTCTTTACGGAGCCAAAACCTGGCCAGCCACTCAGTCTGTGCTTAGCAGAGTAAATATAGCCCAAACAAAACATCTTCGCCGCATTGAAGGACTACACTGGCACGATTTTGTTAGCAACGAGAACCTCCTGGCGTTAACTGCTCAAACGCCCTTCTCATTCCAACTCGACCAACGAGCACTACACGCTGGTACGGACATCTCCTTCGCATGCCCCTCGACACTCCCGCCCGAACGATTTTTGACTTTGATCCCGTGCTGCACGGCGGGAAACGCCCAAGAGGTTGTCCCCCAACCAGATGGAAGGATACGACAGGTGCCTTCTTAGCCATGGCAAATATTTAGGAGAACGTCCACATGCTTGCAAGAGACCAGTCTAAATGGAGGCACCATGTAGCATCACTATCGACGCCGGAAGCATTTCGGCAGGAGCATGAAGTCAAGTAAGTCAACAAACTACAGGATGCCAAAAGTCATTTTTTATTTACAGACTAGATTATATTAGCTAATACCCAGAGAGTCTGTCTGGAAAAAGAATAGGGAGAAAAATCGTAACTTATCATGCTTCTTCAGGACCAAAGAATATGAGTATTTTGAAAGAGTCTAAAAAGGCGATAGAGTCGGAAAAAAAAGTTAACGGGACCTAATGTTTGGAATTTTTTGGCACTTTTCTAGTGCAAAAATTAAGCAAATTTTTGCAATTAGTGAAATTGGCAAAATTGATGTAGTAATAAGTGTCTGATCCCAGCTTCTGAAAAAACACAGTTATAAAATTTGGAAAATAAGCCATTGGATGCCAAATGCTAGATGTCTACTGTGTTTTCTTTTTAACACCAGGGCCAGACATTCCAGTTTAACCTCTTTTAAGTTGGCGATACTCTTTTGTAGGAGCATCACAAATTTAACTACAACTGAGTAAATGTACCTTCTTCAATCCAGCACGTAACACCAAATCCATTTTTCAGTAGTTATTGAAACCGTTTGTCGTAGGAAAAATTAGAACAGGAAAGTCGTGGGAAAAATTGAAATAGTTTGAACATTGAAGCATTTGAAAGGTTTTCGAAAAGCTTAAATTTTTGACGGTCATTTCATAGGCTTTACTGATTTAAATAAAACTTCTGTTCAGGCGTCAACGTGAGGTGATAATCATTGGAATCGAAAATTGCTATCATGTGAAAAAAAAAATCAAGAGATAAAGCTTGAAAACGCAAAATTTGGGATTAAAATTAACCTGTAACAAATTAAACTGAAACTTAAAAAGAAAGAGGTAAAATTTCAACTGGTCTACTGTGGCAATTGAAAATTTGAAAATAATTCAAAATAATTATGAATAGTTCAAAATACTTCTAAAAATACACATTGCGATTCACATGGTTGAAATTAGATCTGTTCTTCGCCTTTGTTTGTTGTTGTATTTTGTGTGTTTGTATGGCCCATGGAATTTTGCAATAAAGTTTTATCATATCTATAGCTACTATTTGGCTCATTAGAATATCATCAACAGCTAAGATTCAGATACTCTGAGTTGTGTTTAAAAGTTTTGTCTCACAATATTGTTTTTTTTTAGACAAGAAAAACTCGTCATACGTTTTTGGTAATATAGTCGCTGGACAAAAATAGTAAAAATTAGAACTGACAAAACAGATGTTGTTGGATTCATAGGGTATGGGTCTATTTTTTAACTGATCTCGCTTTAAAAACTATTTAAATAAAAATTAAAACTTTACCACTAGAACTGGGCCGGATTTCAAAGTTTTCCATAGTCAGATAATGCTAAAGTTCTCTTTCCTTTATTCTTCACTTCCCGTAAATCATCCGTAAACGTTTTTAAGGGATGTACAAAGAATAGCGTTAATTTACTGCCACGTGTTAGAATTCTTTCTGTCGTTTTCGAAACATGGATGGTTTTATTATTTAAATGTAAAAAATAGTATTTTGTATTATCTGGATGTAACTTTTGACTTAATCTTTTTAAACTGCAATAAAAGTTTCAGAAATTCATGATTTGAACATTGCCCCAGGGCGTAGTAGGATTAAACTTGGAACGTTCTAAATCATTTCCGGGATTGGACACCCAGTAACGAAAAACATCTATAACATCAAAACAATGTACTAATCATTGCTTTACATGCTTTCATGTGTACCAAGCCAAACAAATCTACAATAGTTTTCCAGGCGGGCGGGTAAATCCAAGAGGATTTATGGGCCGAAATAAAATTTGCTCTTTTGACAAATAGCATGAACGCTTACGGATCTTTCCCCATCTCAATATATAAATATTTTTGCGGTTCAATGGATTTTTAAAATTTATCGAAAAAATAAGTTATCTTTAGTACGCAAATATTCTTAGGGGGCATCTACCCGGTCCGAGGCTTTCCTATCATGCCTAGTGGCTCCACACGCCTGCTTATTGATTAAAGATTTGTACAAAATTTTCGAAACTTACTATAGGGAGGATCCTACAACTCCACCTCCCCTGTTGCTGCGTGTCATTTTTCCTACCTTTCCGTAAGTCCAGCTTTATCTTTGACGACATAAGACAATCCATGCATGGATGTTGATGAGAAGAAATCCTGAATCCAGTCACTGAAACAAAGTTTCTTCTTCTTTTTCTTTAAAATTGGCAAATCATTTTTGAAAATTGATGGTATTTGCCCCACCTTCATTGATGGATATATACTATCTTTTTTTAAACCCGCAGGATATCTCATATTCATGGCAACGTTCATTGAAAGACTGTTGGTCGTTCTTTGGTTTCATTAAAAATACTTTCTTAAGGACTGTATTGAAGTGGGTGTTAATTTATGACAAGTTTTGATTGTCAGATGAAGCTTAATTTAAGGTGGAGACGACAACTAGTGACCAAATTGTTTGTTTTTTATAATGAATGCTCATTAGTAGCTTAGAGATAATTATCCACCTGTTTTTATTCAGAGGGGAAGGCAAGGTCTGAAAACAGAAGGATTTTTTTATTTTTTGATATATAATTTACGGTATGGTAGAAGAATTTTCTGGTCATAATAATTATGGTTGTGCTTTGGGAGGAAGCTGATCTGGCCTTCAGCTGATAAAACACGCTACAAAATACATTATAAATATGAGGCGTTGGCATCAATTGAAAGAGGGAGGGGTATTCTTCGACTGCGATTTTTGCCCCTTCACCCTTTTTGAAAAATTGCTTTTATAGTATTGTCCTTGAAAATTTTTTGTTTTGGTAAATCAATTAAGAAAATTATAAAAACGGTAAAAATGCCCCCTTGCTACAAGACAAAAAGGCAGTCCAAGCAAGTTTTTTTACTCCCAAAAATATTAAATTACAAAAAAGAAAAAAAAAGAAAAAATGTAAAGATAGAGCATGCAGAACTAGAAAAATGATGACAAATTAGAAATATAACAGTATTATTGCTCGTATAAATTAGTGTAGAATTTTGGGTGAAAATCCCCCCCCCCCCTGTGGAAAATAAAGCTTTCCAAACTTAAGGATTTTATTTGAGTTTTTTTTCTGTTGGGGGAAGGAATCTTGGTACTTGTGTATTATACGCCACTCGCTCAAGTTTACGCTGTGTAAAACTTGAGAACAAACCGGTTTCTTCGTTAGCTTATTCTTTACTTTAGAAACGTATTTTAGCTCTATATTTGAACATTGGGGGAGGGGAGTATAGCGGGTCAGAATGCAAAATTTTTTGGGTACAATTATTCTACATATTATAAAGTAAGAATTGTTTTCTGACTTCGAACTGATCCCCCCCCCCTTATGTGCAAATATATTGCCTAAATTATATATTTTCCATGTATTCTATGACTTGTCTTTGTCTTTACTCACGCTAAGCAGAAAGAAACTAACGAAGAAACTGGTTTAATTAAATAAAAAAAAAGTTTTTTAACTGAAAGTAAGGAGCGACATTAAAACTGAAAACGAACAGAACTTACTCCGTGTATGAAAGGGGCTGTTCCCTCCTCAACACATTCCGCTCTTTACGCTAAAGTTTGACTCTTTCTCTCAATTCTACTTTATAAAACCGTAAATAACCTTAGCGTAAAGAGTGGGACGTTAAGGAGGGAACAGTCCCTTCAATACACGGAGTAATTTCTGTTCGTTTTAAGTTTTAATGTCGCTCCTTACTTTCAGCTAAAAAACTTGTTTTTTTTTATTTAATTTCTGAACATTTTTGAATTAATGCATGTTTGATCTTGGCTCTCCACAAATGAATAATTAAAACGAAATTTGCGTATTAAATTTTTTGCTAAATGGCTTTCTCTTAGTTTTGATCAGACGATTTTGAGAAAAAGGGTGGGGGAGGAGGCCTAGTTGCCCTCCAGTTTTTCGGTTACTTAAAAAGGCAGCTAGAATTTTTAATTTTTAACGAACGTTTTAATTAGTAAAAAAATATACGTAACTAACAAATTAACTTACGTAATGAACTTCTATATTCGTATATTCTTATTATGTATATGACGGGCTTTTCCCCCTCGTTAATACCTCGCTGTTTACACTAAAGCTTTAATTTTGTCTCAATTCTTTAAGATTGACCCCTAAATCACAAAGGCTGTAGAATAAATAATTGAAATTACTAAAAATACTTTAGCGCAAAGAGCAAGGTATTTAGGAAGAGATGAACCCTCCATATGTGTAATAATCTCTGTTCGTTTTAAGTTTTAATGCTGGTCCTTATTTTTAGTGGAAAAAACTTTTTCATATTTATTTTTTCAATGTTTTTTTTTTTAAAAAGGCCTAGAAAATCCTGCGCCCCCTTCATGGAATTACTCTTCTCCCATGACAAATTTATCCAGGGGAAGATCCTCCTACGTAGCCCCTTCCCCTCAACCCCCAACCTCCCCAACCAAAAAATCCTCCTGAAAAGGTCTGTACACTTCCAAATAACCATTACTGTATGTAAATGATGATCAAAGTTTGTGACTTGCAGCCCCTCCCCCGGGGACTTTGGGGGAGTAAGTCAGTCCCAAAGACATGGTTATTATGTTTTTCGACTATGCTGAAGAAAATTACTATCTTAAGATTTTGATCCGTTGACCTTGGGGAAAAAAATGAGCGTGGGAGGGGGCCTAGGTGTCCTCCAATTTTTCGGTCATTTAAAAATGGCACTAGAACTTTTAATTTCCGTTAGAATGAGCCCTCCTACGACATTCTAGGACCACTTGGTCGATACGATTACCCCTGGGGAAAAAAACAAACAAACAAAAAATAAACACGCACCCGTGATCGGTCTTCTGGCAAAAAATACTAAGTTCCACATTTTTTGTAGATAGGAGCTTGAAACTTCTACAGTAGGGTTCTCTGATACCCAGAATGCGATGGTGTGATTTTCGTTAAGATCCTATAAATTTTAGGGGATATTCCCCCCTATTTTCCAAAACAAGGCAAATTTTCTCACGCTCGTAACGTTGATGAGTCAGACTAAATTTAATGAAACTTAAAAATCTGATTCTTTTGATGTATCTATTGGTATCAAATTCCGTTTTTTAGAGTTTCGTTTACTATTGAGCCGGCTCGCTCCTTACTACAGTTCGTTACCACGAACTGTTTGAAAACGGCGTAAACTTGAGTGAGTGTCGTATAATACACAAGTGCTAAAATTCCTTTTCCCTATGGAAAATAAAAAAACAAAACTCAAATAAAATTCTCAAATTTGGAAAGCCTCATCTTTCACAGGGGGGGGGGGTATTTACAGGGGAGTATTTTTCGTGGTAGGGTATTTTTTCAAGGGAAGGTATTTTCCGAGGGGTGGGGTTATTTTCCAGTGGGGGGCATTTCCCACGGGGGCATTTTCCGGGGGGTTTATTTTCCATAGGGAGGGGGAATTTCCTCGGGAGTATTTTCCTGGGTTACTTTCCACAGGAGGGTATTTTCCGCAGGGATATTTTCTGGGGAGTATTTTTCGTGCGACTGTATTTTCCATGGGGGGGGATTTCTCAGGGGCTAAACGTGGGGGGGGGGGTAAACGCCGGCCACCCTGTTATAGCTATAACACTCAAGAATTATGCTGTGGAAAACTCGAGAACAAAACGGTTTCATCTCTCTGTATTCAGAGACAATTAGCTGACGCTCAGTGGAAAACAAAAGGCAGGTGACAGAATACATTGGACCTATATAATATGGGCTATATGATTGCACATTAGGGGGGTAGGGGTAAAGTATTTGGACAGCGTGAAGCTAGAAAACAATTCTTACTTAATAATTTGCAGATTAATTACAGTTAACACAATTTGCATGCATACCTGCTATATTTTAAACCCCTCCACCCCCGATGTGCAAATATATAGCCCAAATTTGTTTCAAAATATAATAGATTCATCATGTTTGTTATTTTTCATTAGGATTATCCTAACTTCACTTCTTAAGTTTCGTTGATATAACAGACACGTACCTTTCTTCTTACTATTTATGAAAGTCTTTACATCCTGGGCATTTTCTTTATTTACGATCCATTAACAAGGTTGCTACCTGTAGCAAGAACTATTTTATCGTATGTTGCGCTGAAACACGTGCTAAATGGAACGTAGCGCTTTTTGCTTGCACATTAGACTTCAGGCACAAGTGCCTGAAGTCTGTGACAAAGAAAGATTTACAATGCGTAGTCATGGGTTACTTCAACTGCAATCTGCTTGACAGCACGTGTGCCCGTGGTCCGCTTCTAAACGGCGTCTTTGATGACAAAATTATCATCTTCCCAAAAGACAGTAATTACTCCTTTGTTCACAACTCTAGGTCCGCTTCAAACATTGACCACACGGCCCGCTTTAAGAATATTAACGGAAGCGTAACTGTTCTAAAAGACGTTGTCTTCGCTGATCACTTACCCTTACTAGCATCTCTAAGCGTAAAACCAGCTTTGCGTCAACCCAAGAACGACAAATGGAAAGTCGTAAGTGAAATGGGATAAAATTAATACTACTTTGCATCATCAGGTGCTGAACTCACTTCTTGTAAAGATACGAATCCCCTTCCATTTACTCCAAGTGGATTCGAATCTTGATCCCGCAGATGCGAGAGTACTCATCAATATATTCTGTGCCGAGATTACTCACTCGCTCCTCTTAGCTGAAAAAAAGCAGTTCCTACTAGATAGGTTAGAATGAAAACATAAATTCCCAAATTCTCGCAAAATACCGGTATTTTACGTATTTCACCGATATCTTACCGGTGATACCGGGGAAACCAGGGGAGGGCTTTGGGACAGGTATGGTCACCTCAGTCAGAATGTAAGTCTGAAGGAGAGGAGCTACATTTTCAAGCAAATCATGTTGATGACGGCCTTAATGACTATGAAAGTGACTAAAGGTTCAGCTACTATGATCCAGTGCTTAGTTATCAAAGTCATCAAAGTGTCATAAACCTCTTTTTTACTTGTATTCGATAGTTTCATAAATAAATGAAAAATAACATGTATGTGATACGAGGAAAAAGGCTGAATACGGCTATTTAAATAAGCAAGGCAGTTAAGGTAACATTTCTTAAGTTTAAATATAGAAAAAAGGACTAATGTGTTTTAGTCCTAAATAATGGTAAACTGGATTTTTTTTTTATTTATTTTTTTTTTTTTAGAAAACAGATGTCCAAAATCAGGTACTGTCCGATTGCTGAGGTATTGCTCTAGGCACAAGATTACCAAAGGGATAAACTAGACAGTTAGTTAAATTTATTAAACTCCAGATGAAGGGGCATTACCTTTTTCAAGCCCAGGAAAATCAGAATCATTTAAAAATTTCACTAGAAACTGTAAGTGATGCTTAAAAAGAGATGCTCAATCAGTCTTGCAGCTACAAAACAACTCTAAAACACCAACTTCACCCTGTATTTCCTATACCTTTTTTACCAACTTCACCTTATTATACCTTATTTTACCAATTTTACTTACCGAGTTTTATTTTTCGGTAATTTTACAACACTAATCACAAGTTAATGCTTCAACACATTATGCAAATAGAAGGGCTCTGTCAAATTAGGTCGCGGTCAAAAATTTTGAAAGACGAGAAAGGAAATTAAAGAAGAAGTTGGCCAAGTTAGTTCACAAAAGTACTTCGTGAAAGATGGCAAGAGGCGTACGAAAAGAGGACTTGGCTTGGTTACTGTGAAGAAGTACAGGGAAAAACTAAATCAAAAATACAAAAAGCTTGGATGACCACAACTTTCAAAACATTTGCTGGACTTGAACGAAACATCTCTTCAAGAAAAGACCGTGACGGAGCTCGCGAGACTAAACGTTATAATTGTTGGTCGGAATTTAGAATCAGATATTTTGAAAAATTCTCGCTGGATGGTTAATGTGCAACATTTTC
Source organism: Artemia franciscana (assembly GCF_032884065.1). Classification (NCBI taxonomy): domain Eukaryota; kingdom Metazoa; phylum Arthropoda; class Branchiopoda; order Anostraca; family Artemiidae; genus Artemia; species Artemia franciscana. The sequence continues at coordinate 27,245,618 of NC_088880.1, read as the reverse complement.
TAAAGAGCTACAAAGAATCAACAACCAAATAATAATTATCAATAATCAAATAAGAATCAATAATCTACAATATTCAAACATATGTAAGTAACAGTTAATTCATTTTTTAGTATGAACCTTTCAAAGACCATAGACTCATTATAGGTTTGTGTGCTTCTAGGGGCTTAGATCCTAATTCTCATACTTCTATTGGGAAGTTGTTTAGATGAATTAAATAGAATTAGACAGATAAACAAAGTAACACAGGAAAAGGAGGGGAGAGCAAATACATTTTGTGTTTAAGTTTATTTAATGGCTTTCTTTATTTTTATTTCATATACCCCGTGACTAAAACACGCTGAATTTGCTTTATGAAGAAGTGTGTGATTTATGACCCTTCAATTTTTATCGTACTTGGTTTCTAGTAGAAATTTTTTTGAAAATGTATCATAAATCAAGGAATTTACAATTTTTTGTCACAAAGAGACGGTTACAAGATTGTAGCCCTCTAACAAATAGCGCCGTTTCTAGGCATATAATTATAGCCCATTTTATTCTGTAGCGTAAATCTCAAAAAAGATAGATTTTGATCAATGAACTTCTACTTAATCATTGGCAGATGTGGGGATGAATTGGGGACATCCCAAGATTGATTCTCTTGCCAATTCGGTCAACTATTGGTAGCCTTGCCACTTTGCCCCCCCCCCACTAAGATTTTATTCTAGATCCGCCCCTGTACTTAGTGATATTTCTGCAAACACATACCTTAATATTGTACGCGCAAATGAAGTACCTAATCAGGATTTACGCCGTTTAGTTTTTTTACTTTTGCTTTATGTTTTAATGCATAATTTTACGTAATATTTTACCGAAAAATCCATATGTCTCTATAATGTTATGAGGGAAAGTTAAAAAATGAGCGGGGAGGGGGGGTGTATGTGAAGCTTCAAAATTTATGACCCTGCAATATCTATCTCACTTAGTCCTTGATAGAAAAAAATATTTGATAACATGGGATAAATACAAGAATTAAAACATTATTTGTCGCAAAAGAGGGGTAGGTGATCGCAGCCTTCTAGAAAATAAGTAGTATGGCCATAATACGGCCCAGGAATACGTACAAGAACATCTAATTTGTGCAACCAGTTACTATCCCAGTACGAGAGCTGACAATTAGATAATTAGCATACATGCATGAGCATAAAATTAGAGCACGTTCTCAGAGAAAGCAGCCAAGAGAAAGTTGAAATACACGTTCTTTGACACAATTTTTTTTGTATAAAGGCATTTGTGAGTGAAAGATATTTATTAGTATTCATCCAACCCTTGAGTAATAATAAATAAACAACCTTCAAATATAAGTAGTTTCGAATTCGTAATCAATGCCTTACCTTTAAATCATTCATTAGGGAGTCCATTTACGTCATTATGCAAAATATACAACTTCACTACCCTTTACTTCATAATTCAGCAAAAAATGAAAAACTGAAAGTGAGGTCTCATAGCAGTGAGCTATAGCTTCATATCGAAACAACCCATCACGTGATTAATTCGATGTCTAATAATTGGTCAGTTAAATTTGCTGTGGTAAGAGAACGTTATAATTTGTGATGCTATTTTAAAGGTGAAATATTTTTAAAGATATTTGTATATTTTTAATACCTTGATTGGAGGTTTTCTTAAGAAGATTCTTAGTCTCATTGAAATCGGACCATCCTTGCATAGATTTTAAGAACTTCCATAACTATTAATTCTTGGATTTGCATTCGTGAGTCATAAGAGACGCTTTGCCTCCTAGGCTGTAGAGCTACCAGTCTTTGAACATTTTCGATTAGTCTAGATTTTATCCTCCTCTCCCTCGTTAATTATGAGTAAACCCTGTTTATATAATTTTCTGGGTATAGGTCAAATGGAATTTTTTTAGATTTCCTAGAAGGCTAGTTTTTATCTTATTTTACTTGTCTCATCATTTATGAATAGGTAAATTGAGTTTCTGTGAACCAGGCACGTATCAATGTCCAAAGTAGCTTTGTAAAGCTGAAAACCAAACCCACCTGATACAAATACTTCTATTTACACTTCTCCATCCCACCCTGTTCAAAGCTTCACTTGTAGCTCCTGGTGTCTTCAAATACTTTCTTATTACATTTTTTTATAACCATTTGAGGACGGCTTTCTTTTTTTGTTTAGTCCTGTGTGAATTGCCAAAAAGAATAAGTTCAGAAACCTCCCAGTGGTGTGCCTATTCTTCTTCTTTCATCGCGTATATCGTACATATTTTTTTCTCTAGCCTAGAAAATTGACTATTAGCCATTGTTACTTCTCAGGAAAGACTGCTGTATAATTTACAAAGCGAAAGACCTGGCCTGTCTTGGCTGGGTCGTTAGGATGCCGAACTCAAGAGTGAATGATAACTGATTTGTGTCTCGCTGGTGCCTATTGTTTTTGTCAAAAATTAGTCAAAATTAATAAAGCTATATATACATTTTAAGCGATGATACGAGAGCCCATGAGGGAAATGATATAATAAGTCCTTTCAAAAGTGTTGCTTAGTACTGGGGCATGCATAAAGTCGTATATATTTTAAGCGATGATACAACAGTCCTGTGACACATATGACACAATAAAGTCTTTTAAAAAGCTGCTTAATATTGGTGTATCCATAGAGTTGAAATTAATAAAGTCCTAAGTATTTTAACTAATTTTAATTAAATATTTGCAAATATATATATATATATATATATATATATATATATATATATATATATATATATATATATCATGAAAAGAGAAATCACCAATGCTACAGCACAAACACAAAAAAAAAAAAAAAAAAAAAAAAAAAAAAAAAAAAAAAAAAAAAAAAAAAAAAGAGACAGAAGGAGAAAAGGAAGACTGTTTTCCTAAATTAGTGATTAATATAGACCAGCACTTGAATGAGGCCTTAACCCTACTCATCCATACAATCACATAGGTCAAACAGCATAGCCACACACAATCAACCATAAAGAATAATCCATGGACAGGCAGTCATGTCGTCAATAAGTATAAGTCGTCATTTACCGAACAATAGAAAAAATAATATAGACAAATAATTCAGAGGCAACACCCAACATAAGGGCTCATCAGGAGAATACACTGGCCTATATAGGGTTTCGCCACTCTAAATTCTCTACCCAGCACAGTGTTGTGGCTACCACAGAATATCCATGGCATCCCCGCGTCAGGTATCACCCCCAAAATACACCTCGTCCCAAGCACAAGTAAGTAAATGATTATGAATAAATTGAATCGGATAGCTACGAACCGATCCAAGAGTTAGGGATCACTTACATAAAATGGTGCTACCAGCACAGTACTAGGGAACAATTTTAAATATTTAAAATATTTAATTCTTTCTAATTAGCCTAAAATCTCCCAAAATTAGCCTAAAATTGTCTTCATTTTTGATAGACTAGAAACTTGTAGGGGATGTAGACAGCGCCAGGTCTGAAGATTGCGATTTTTTTTGCAAATATGAAGAGGACATGGTTCTACCGATTTGTGGTGCCTGAAATGGGGCACAAATTTGTTTCTTTCGATTGACTTAAATCTGCCTGCCTGTATCTAAATTCACGAGTATAAAATTTCAAATAAAATATCTGATCTCTAAAAACATCAGAAGCAGTTCCCTAGTTGAAAGAAATGGTTCTTTTTTTGATTACTCCACGAGTGTCATATATATATATATATATATATATATATTTATTATATACAGGCAGAAAGTTAGATAAAATGATAGGAAATAGTTACTGTAAGATAGATCAGATCAAACAGTTCTTGGTAACGAACTGTAGTAAGGAGCGACCCGGCTAAATAGTAACCAAAACTCTTAAAAACAGAATTTTGATACCAATAGCTACATCAAAAGAATCGCATTTTAATGCTGGTTTTAAACATTTAATTTTCATCAAGTTTAGTCTTACCCATCAAAAGTAATGAACCTGTGAAAATTTGCCTTATTTTAGAAAATAGGGGGAAACACCCCCTAAAAGTCATAGAATCTAAACAAAAATCACACCATCAGATTCAGCGTATCAGAGAACCCTCCTATCTAAAAAAATGTGGAATTTTGTTTGTTTTTTTTGTTTTTTTTTTTTTTTTTTTGCCAGAAGGCAGATCACGGATGCGTGTTTATTTGTTTGTTTGTTTTTTGTTGTTTTTTTTCCAGGGGTGTACTGAAAGAAACTTGGCAGTAATGAACATCAACTAATAAAGCGTTATCATGTAAAGTCAAATAATTCGCTGTAACTAACTGTAAGTAAGGTGTGACGCGGCTCAGTAGTAACCGAAACGCTAAGAAACAGAGTCTTAATAATAATCTATACATAAAAAAAAAAATTGATACTTATTCAAAATATATAAAATTATTCAAGTTTAATGTTACCCAGCAAAAGTTTCAAACCTGAGGAAATTTGTGCGAGTTTTGAAAAAGAAGAAACATTACGAAAGAAAAACAATTCAAAACAGGGATGAAATTTTTTATTAACAGTGAACAGACATAAAATTTAATTTGGTATTGGAGATATATATATATATATATATATATATATATATATATATATATATTTGTATATATATATATATATATATATATATATATATATATATATATATATATATATATATATATATATATATATATATATATATATATATATATAAATATATATATATATATATAATATGTAATATATAATATATATATATATGTATATATATATATATATATATATATATATATATATATATATATATATACATATATATATATATATATCATTTACTTTTTCATCTTCTGCTCCTCCACTTCTCGCTCCTTAACACTCAGTCTAAGCCTTTCTATGTAGAGTTGAAAATTATCGCCAGGGTGCCTGATTTAATCATTGTTGGTGAATTCCGAGTGTTCTAGTTGCTGCCTCAGTAACAAAAAAATATTATTGAAAGCACTTTTTAGTACAACAAACTCAGCTTGTCGATGAAATCCGAGTGTTTTAGTTGCTGAAAAAGAATATGTGAATTCAATAATACATCCTAAAACAAGAGCTAAGAGCTCTTATGGCATTTGTGACGAGGTCAGAAGAGCCAAGAGCTCATATGGTATGAGCTCTAGCAAAATTCAAACAATAAATAGATTGATTTAAAAGCAAAATCAGAGGCTTAATGCCGGTTGAGATTTAAAATAACAGCTTTGAGTTACGAGGTCCTTCTAAATATCAAAATTCATTTAGATCCGATCACCCACTCGTAAGTTAAGAATACCTCAATTGTTTTTGGTTTTTCCTCTCCCTTCAGCCCCCCAGATGGTCGAATCGGGGAAAACAACTTTATCAAGTCAATTTGTGCAGCTCCTTGACACGCCTACCAATTTCCGATCGTCCTAGCACGTCCAGAAACAGCAAACTTGCCAAAGCACTGAACCCCACCCCCTAACTCCCCCAAAGAAAGCGGATCCAGTCCAGTTACGTCAATCACGTATCTACGACATTTTCTTATTCTACCCACAAAGGTTCATCCCGATCGCTCCTCTCTAAGCGTTTTCCAAGATTTCCAGTTTCCCCCTCAAACTCCCCCAATGTCAACAGATCTGGTCGGGATTCGAAATAAGAGCTCTGAGACATGAGTTCCTTCTAAATATCAAATTTAATTAAGATCTGGTCACCCTTTCTTAAGTTACAAATACCTCAATTTTTCTAACTAATTTTTCTAATTTTTCAACTTTTCCAAATTAGCGACCCCCAGCTCCCCCAAAGAAAAACGGATCCGTTCCAGTTTATGTCAATTACGCATCTATAACTTGTGTTTATTCTTCCCACAAAATTTTATCCAGATCTTTCTACTCTAAGCGTTTTCCAAGATTTCCGGTTTCCAAGATTTCTTTGTTTCCCTCCTCTAGCCCTCAATGTCTCCGAATCCAATTCGAATTGAAAATGGAGCATCTGAGACATAAGAGTCTTCTATATATCAAGTTTCACTAAGATCCAATCACCTATTCGTAAGATACCTCGATTTTCACGTTTTCTAAGAATTCCGGTTTCCCCCTCAAACTCCCCCCCAATGTCACCAGATCTGATGAGGGTTAAAAGAGAGTTCTAAAGCACAAGATCCTTCTAAATATCAAATTTCATTAAGATCTGATCACCTGTTCGTAAGTTACAAATACCTCATTTTTTCCAATTTTTTCGAATTACTAGCCCCCCCCCCCCAACTCCATCAAAGAGATCGGATCCGGTCCAGCTATTTCAGTCACGTATATTGGACTTTTGTTTATTCTTCCCACAAAGTTTCATCCTGATCTATCCGCTTTAACCGTTTTCAAAGATTTCCGGTTCCCCCCTCCCCCAAACGACACTGGATCCAGTCAGTATTTAAAATAAAATATCTAAATTACGAAGTCCTTCTAAATATGAAATTTTATTAAGATCCGATCACTCCTTCGTTAAAATTTAAAAAAGTTAAAAATACCTCATTTTTTCTAATTTTTCAGAATTAACCCTACCCACCCCAACTTCCCCCAAAGAGAGTGGATCCGTTCCAATTATGTCAATAGCCTATCTTGAACTTGTGCTTATTTTTCCCATTAAGTTTAATCCCGATCTCTACACTCTAAGCGTTTTCCAAGATTTCCGGTTTCCAAGATTTCTGTTTTCCCCCTCCAACCCCCTATGTCCCCGGATCCGATTCGAATTAAAAATGAAGCATTTGAGACATAAGATCTTTCTATATATCAAGTTTCATTAAGAACCGATCACCCATTTGTGAGATAAAAATACCTCAATTTTCACGTTTTCCACGATTTCCAGTTTCCCCTCCAACTCCCCCCACTGTCACCCGATCTGGTCAGGATTTATAATCAGAGCGTTGAAGCACAAGATCCTTCTAGATATTAAATTTCATTAAGATCTGATCGCCTGTTCGTAAGTTACAAATACCTCATTTTTCTAATTTTACCAAATTACACTCCCCCCCTCCCCCAAAGAGCGCGGATCCGGTTCGGTTATGTCAGTCACGTATCTTGGACTTGTGCTTATTCTTCCCACCAAGTTACATTCTGATCTCTCCACTCTAAGTGTTCTCCAAGATTTCCGGTCCCCCCCCCCTCAACCCCTCCCTCCCTAGATTCAGTAGGGATTTAAAATAAGACATCTGAATTACGAGGTCCTTCTAAATATGAAATTTCGCTAAGATCCGATCACGACTTCGTAAGTTAAAAAAAAACACATTTTTTATAATTTTTCAGAATTAACCCTCCCCCAACTCCCCCAAAGAGAGTGGATCCGTTCCAGTTATGTCAATCACTTATCTAGGATTTTTGATTATTTTTCTCACCAAGTTTCATCCCAATCCCTCCACTCTAAGCGTTTTCCAAGATTTTAGAATCCCCCCTAACTCCCCCTAATGACACCAGATACGCTCGGGGCTTAAAAAAAGAGCTCTAAGACACGATATCCTTCCAAACATCAAATTTCATTATGATCCGATCACTCGTTCGTAAGTTAAAAATATCTAATTTGTTCTACTTTTTCTGATTTACCGTTCCCCCACTCCCCCCCCAGATGATCGAATCGGGAAAACGACAATTTCTAATTTAATCTGATCTAGTTCCTGAAACACCTGTCAAATTTTAGCGTCCTAGATTACCTGGAAGTGCCTAAACTAGCAAAACCGGTACAGAATGACAGAAAGACAGACTGACCGACTGACAGAATTTGTGATCGTTATATGTCACTTACCAAGTGACCTTACCAAGTGAGTATATACCAAGTGCTATAAAAATAAGAGATTCTTCTTACAAAATACAAAATACTATATATATGCACAATATATATACATACATATATATATATATATATATATATATATATATATATATATATATATATATATATATATATATATATATATATATATATATATGCATTCCAGATCAATGAAGATTTAAAATTACCAAAAAGATCCAAGAAAACAAGAATCGTTGAGCTCAAAACACCACGAACAATAAACTACATACCCATTGTGGGGGATGATGAGGGTGAGACACAACTCCCCAGGCCTTTAGATCACTCAGTTATGGATACTCAATTGAACATTGTTGAAAGTATTGCTTAATATTGGGGTATAAATAAAGTTGAAATTAATAAAGTCGTATATATTTTAAATAATATTTTATTAAGTATTTACAATAATATAGATGTATCATTTATTTTTTCATCTTCCACCCTTCCACTTCTTGCTCCTTAATACTCATTCTACGACTTTTTATCATGTAGAATTAACAGTTATATAATAATTGACTTTATTATATGTGTTACATTCTTGTAAGTCATGTCCTTAGCTGAACATAAAAAAAATAAAACATTGGTAAAAATCAATAAAACATAGAAAATAATCTAAATGATTACGAATATATTTAATAAAACCCTTAGTTTTTATTAACTATTAGTAATGGTCGAATTATTGGCAAAGTTTAAGTCTTACTGTATTTTTTGTACATATTTGTGAATGCGTTTAGATGGAAATGACTTTGTTTCTAGACGTAGAATACGTAATCGAACTGGCTATAAAGAGATCATAAAAAAGGGACTTGTTCGAATTATTTTGGCAAGTTGCACAAGAAGAAGTATCTAAAAGGTTGATTTATAATGAAAGAATTTTAAAATCATAGTATATATTTTTTTTAAATATAAATGTATATTTATATTAATTACTGTAATTTATAGCAAACGAAGCTCTTTCATATAAATCACCTTTTCAGAAACCTCTGCACAGTTTACAATAGTAAAAGAAAAGAATATTTTCTAAGCTTTATAGAATAATTAAATTTACAATACTTTGGATTTGTTGGCTTTAAAAATTAAATTAAGAGGGCCATGTCTACCATCTATTTGAATTTTTTTCAAATTGAACTTTGAAGAGCTTATATCTTCTATTACAACTTATGGAAATAATCCAAGCAAGTTCTTTTTTATGATCTCTTTATAACCAGTAAAATTTCATATTCTATGTCTTAAAAAAAATCAATTTCCCCTTAAACGCATTCATAAATATGTAAAAAATAAATACAGTATGATTTTCAAGCACTTTCATATAAATCAACCTTTCAGAAACGTCTTCTTTTGCAACTTGCAGAAATAATTCAAGCAAGTCCTTCTTTATGATCTCATTATAAACAGTTTGATTTTATGTCTAGAAAGAAAATTTAATTTCTCACTGAACGTATTCACAAATATATAAAAAAAAATATACACTATGATTTTAAAACTCTTTCATATAAATTACCCTTTCAGACACTTCTTCTTGTGCAACTTGTGGAAATAATTTGAGCAAGTCCAAATATGATCTCTTTATAACCAGTTCCATTACATATTCTATATCTAGAAACAAAATTCAATTTCCCTCTAAATGCATTCACAATATGTACAAAAAATATAGTAAAATGTAAACTTTGGCAATAATTTGACCATTACTAATAGAAAACAAAACTAAGGATTTTTTTTAAATATATTTGTAATCATTTAGATTATTTTCTATGTTCTATTAATGTTTAACATTGTTTTATTTGTTTTTTTTATGTTCAGCTAAGGATATGGCTTACAAAAATTTAACATTTCTAATAAAGATGGATATATCAAGATTTGGCACATGGTGGTAATTGTCAATTCTACATGATAAAAAGTTGTAGAATGAGTGTTAAAGAGCAAGAAGTGGAAGGGTGGAAGATGAAAAAATAAATTTTATATCTATATTATTGTCAATACTTAATAAAAATTATTTAAAATATATACAACTTTATTAGTTTCAACTTTATACATACCCTAATTTTTAAGCAATACTTTTCAAAAGTCTTTATTGTATTATTTCTGTCATAGGGCTGTAATGTCATCACTTAAAATAAAACCAATTTATTATGTCCAACTTTATGCATACCCCAATACTAAGCAATGCTTTTCAAAGGGCTTTATTGCATCATTTCTCTCATAGATCTCTTGTGTCATTGCTTAAAATATATATGACTTTGTTAGTTTTGATTTTATGCATACCCCAATACTAAGTAATTTTTTTGGAAAAAACCACAAACTCTCATTCCAAATAAAACAATAGGCACCAACAAGATTCAAACCAGATATCCTTCACTTTTGAGTTTGGTATGCTAATGATTTGGCCAAGACAGACCACATGTTTTGCTAAGTGAATTATCCAGCATTTTTTTCAGCAAAGTAACAAAGGCTAATAGCCAATTTTCTTGGTTAGAGAACAAAAACTATATAAAATATACACAATTTAAAAAGAAAAATAGGCACACCATAGGGAGAGTCCCAGACTTATTCTTTTTGACAGTGCACCCAGAGCTAAACAATTTGTCTATTCAGAATTGATGATATTTATAAAATAATATAAAATAAGCCTTCTAGGAAATTGAAAAAAATCCATTAGGCCAAAACCCAGTGAAGCATATAAACAGGGTTTACTCCAAATTGACAGGGGAGGGGAGGATAAAATCTGCACTAATCAAAAATGTTCAAAGTCCAGTAGCTCCACACTCTAGGAGTCAAAGCATCTCTTATGACTCTCAAGTGCAAATCCAAAAATAAATAGTCATGGAAGTTCTTAAAACCAATGCAAAGGATAGTCTGATTTCAATGACACTAAGAATTCTCTTAAGAAAACTTCAAATCAAGGTATTCAAAACAAAACAAAATCATCTTTAAAAGTGTTTCAATTCTAATATAGCTTTTCAATGCTGTTTTCTTATCTTAACCAAGTGTAATCCAAAAATCTTCAAAAATCAGAGGAAATAAGTATCAATCTTCTTACCTGCTTTGCTAATAAATGACCCTATAGAGTGTTTTATTACCCTAACTTGCATTTTTAAGGTCAATCCTGTTATTTAAGGACTTTTTTGTTTGACTGTTTTAATCAGCCCACGTGTAAGCTTGGTGTTGTTGTTGTTTGGGGTTTGACGCGTTCGACCAATAGGTCATATGCGTTCGTATCACTCAGTTGTTCTGTGCCTTCTATGATCACTAGCTTGCTTGGGTGTCACTTATTCATTATTCACTGAGCCAGAACAGTATCGCTTGACTTGCTAATGGAGGGATAATGTAAGCTTGGTTTCAAACTTAAAGCGCGCGATCACTGTTGTCAGTATAAGAACGGTAGAGTTATGGAGAAAAATAAAGGATCGTCTAACTCAGTTGCCCAAAAAAGACCAAGATATTCGCCTAAAAAAGGTGTTGATGAGTGCAAAGGCTGTGACTCCATATTGCAAGATGACGATTTTGCATTGTTTTGCGACTCATGCAAATCCTGGGTATGCATCGTATGCTTGGACATTACAGAGCCGGAATACAACTTATTCACAAAAATGACTCGGAGGCTCGGGTCACTTTGGTTCTGCTCCATATGTAGACAACAGAAAAACTCGATCAACTAAGGACTGAAAGATATTTTGAGGAGTGAAATTCAAACGTCATTTAAAGCGATGGAGGATAAGTTTTTCGCTTTATTAGAGCCTATCCAACGGAAAGTAGCTGAAATCGAGAATGACCTGAAAAATAAGTGCAAACTTTCTGACGTCCAGTATCTTACCGAGAACCTAATAGGAGTGAAGTGTCAGAGCTTAGAAAAAAAGCCTAACTGAAAAATCTGTGAAAAAGGACGAGGAAATCAGTGTCAGTAACTCGAACTTATGTTCATTTTATGTGTCAGATTTTGTGGAAAAACAAAAGAACCTAATCGTGTTTGGTTTAGCTGAAGACGCTATCTAGTCATCTCGTAAACAACAAAACGAGACCGATTGCAAATTTTTCAACGAAAAGCTACTTGTACTTTACCCTTCGAAATGTAGCTACTCAGTTAGACTTGGTAAACATATGCCCGGTAAGATCAGGCCTATTAAGTTGATGTTTAAGACACCGGTAGAACGAGATACAGCATGTTTCTTTCTGATGTCCGAGACTGCTAGTATCAAAGCTACATACCCCTTGTTCAAAGTCTCTCATGATCGTACTACCATCGAATTGTTGGAAAAAAAGAAATACGATGCCCTGAAACAAGAGCTGAAATCGAAATTGGACACTGGCAAAACTAACTGGAATATAAAACGTAACAAACACGGACTAACCCTAGTGAATAAAACTCTTTTCGTGAAACCCCAAATAGCTACGCGAGCATGAAAGAGTGACTCCCTAAAAAAGTTGAAGTGTCTTAGTGATAAATTTTTGGTGACATATACAAATGCAGACTGCCTGTCATCTAAATGGGAAGAGTTTAGTGAGCTAATAAAGCAATGTAAACCACATTTAGTTGTTGTTGTTACCAAAGTTTTACCAAAACATTTCAGTGACCCGTCTATTATTTTCAGCCGCTACCACAATATAATTTAGTATCTAATAATTCAGCTAAAAGAGGGATTTGTATTTATATTCATGGTTCTATTAAGTTTTCTGTGGTTGTTGATTCGTTAGAAGACTGAGTGTCTTTTGGTTGATGTTAAATTGCCTTTTCATAGTACTTACATGTGTATTGCAGCTTTTTATCGTAGTCCTACTGTGAATTTATCGAGTCCAGTTAATAATGCCAATATTCTAGCATGTATTTCTCGTCTAGTTGATCGTAGTTCAAAGTTCCTTATTCTAGGTGATTTCAATTTACCTTTGATAGATTGGAGTGTGCATAGAACGAGTTTGTCCACTTAATCGTATGAGCAGCAATTTTTAGATAGATTGGATGATCTGTACTTATACCAACATATTGATAGGCCAACTCGAGCCAGGAATGATGCTATTCCATCGATTTTAGATCTGGTTATTACCAAGTCAATCGACTGAGTTTTATCGGCATGATTATGCTAAAGCCAATTATGAATTAATGCAACAATTTATTTTGTCTGTTAGTATTATATATGAACAAAAAAATAATCATGTTTCTCCGGACACCGCGTTTGATTTTGTAAAAAAAAGTGTTGAGGGAATGTAGGGTTAAATTTGTTCCTTTGGTGAAGAATTTTTCTGGTCATAGAAATAATCCTAACCTTCCAAGAAACATACTCCAAGCAATACGTGAAAAAAATAGTCTTTGGCGGTCGTATATTGAGTCACGACATAGTAAAGTAGTCAGACAAGGGCATTTGGATACTCAGCTGCAAGATGATCCAGGTGAATGGCATGCGTACTCACTAGCGAGAAACAAGGTCACTAGGCTTCTTAGGGCTAATCGTGAAGAGCTTGAGTCGTGTATTATTCACTCAAGCACCGCATCCCCTAAAATATTTTGGAAATATGTAAATAGGAATAAGCCTAACCTTGCACCATCTACATCTACGTTCACACAGCAGGATACACACCAAAAGATTGATAGTGATTCTAACAAGGTTCCTATTTTTAACCAAATTCTTTTTTCAGTTTTTGTTAAAACACAGCCTATTCATTAAAATGAAGCTAATTTTGCACCTCAAGTAGAGTCGATTGCGTCGTCGGACATTCTTGTTCCATTTGATGATTCAGATTTCTCATTGACTGAACTTTATACTATTCTTATAAAATTGGATCCGTCTAAAGCGCTGGATATAGACGGTTTCCCGAAAATAGTGATAAGACAAATTGCTCATGAAATTGCAGAATCACTTACCTATATATTTAACTTATCTTTGGCACATGGACTGTGTCCGTCAGGGTGGAAGAAGGCCTTGGTAAAGCCACTTCACGAAAGTGGCTACAAGTCGGATTTTAAAAACTATCGGCCGATTTAAATTACGTCTATTTTTTGCCGAGTGATGGAAAAGTTGATTGTTTCACGCATTCAAAAGTAGTTTGACGGAAATCATCTTTGGAATCCTGCTCAGCATGGTTTTCGAAAAAGCAGGTCTTGTAATACTCAGCTTCTTGAGGTTATTTTGGATTTTTAACGTTTCGCCGATTTAGAGCTATACCCTTTGACTGCATTTACATCGACTTCTCGAAGGCTTTCGACAAAGTCTCAATACCCATCCTTCTTAAAAAATGTACAGCTTATAAATTGGGTAAAAAACAATTGCATTTATTGCTGATTATCGAAATGGACGAACTCAAAAGGTTGTTGTTGGTGAAGCTATGTCATCCTCAATTGATGTGTTAAGTGGAGTCCCCAGGGTAGCTTCTGGGTCCAATTTTATTTTGTTTATTTATTAATGATCTGCCTTCCTCTGATCAGCATTCTACTGTCAAGATGTTCGCGGATGATGTAAAACTTTATCTACCAGTACGAGACCAAAACGATGTGCAACTTTTACAGGGGGATCTTGACTCTCTAACTTATTGGTGCGAATCCAATTCCATGTTCATAAACCCTTCTAAGTGTGTTGTTCTACACTAGGCTCGTAAACTCCCACCTGTGCATACTTACCAGCTGTCTGGCATACGAATCCCTTCTAACAAAATAGTGCGTGACCTTGGCGTTTACTTTGATAACCAATTGAAATTTGATAAGATGTTTCGGAAATTGTAAAGAATGCAAATTATCGTTTATCGTCTATAAGGAGAAGCTTTAGTAGGTTAACCTTCGTAATTTCTTACTACTATACAAATCAATGGTCCGCCCTATTGGTCCCATACCTTCGGCGCCTTTCCTATCCACAGACTTTCTAGGCTTCAACTCCCGTCGTTGAAGTTTCGTAGACGTCGCAATGACCTTGTAAATATGTTTCACATGATTAAAGGAGCGGATGATGTTGATCCAAATTTATTTTTAAATTTAGCCGTTATCACTCTACTCGTCAGCATGATTATAAATTACATCCCCAAAATGGTGTTTTTGCGACAAGCATTGATGCTTACCGCTATTCGTAATAATAAATAAATAAAAAAATTTCAACGTTCTCTTAACAGGGCATATTTAACAGTCCCCCTATTAAACGTCAAATGAATCATCTGATGGGTCGTTTCGATAAGAAGTTATAGCTCACTGCTATGAGACCTCAGTTTCACTTTATCACTGTTTGTTGAAGCACAAGGTAAAGGATAGTGAATTCAGATATTTTGCAAAATGAAAAAAATTGGGTTCCCTAATGGATAATTTAAAGGTAAGCCACTGATAATGAATCCGAAACTACTTAAATTCGAAGGTCCCTTATTCATTATAACTCAAGAGTTGGATGAATACTAATAAATTTCCCTCATCTACAAATACCTTTATACAAAAAAATCGTGTGAAAGAATGAGTATTTCATCTTTCTCTGCTGTGGTTTCTCTTAACTAGAACGTACTCTTATTTTACGTTTATGTAAGTATACTAATTATTTAATCGTTTTTTACTTTTTCTTAAATGTTTTAATGCATTGTTTAACATAGTCTTTTACTGGGACATGCATAGCTCCACACAAACTTTTGACATGGAAGTGAAATTGATGTGTGTGAGGGGGGGGGGTGAGGCTTATAAATACGATTTTCGACCCTAATTTTCCTCCTCTATAAGAAACAGTTCAAGTCGTCTTTGTCGTAAGGTACTCTTTGTCGTAAAGTCCAACAGACAGTTCTGAAATAAAAACAGCAAATTTAGTTTTGCATAAAAGAATGAAACGAAAAATTTTAAAAGCGGTCTAAGTTCTATCTTATTTAATTGTAAATAGAAACGTCGCTAGTAATTCATAGATGTCGCTTAAATAGTCTTTTAGTGTCGTTTTGACACATTTATTTTTGTTCTATTGAAGGCCTTACATTTCTTGCAGTCACATCAACAGAAACTCAGTCTTATATAAGCAGGGCTGTACCAGGGCGGGAAGGGTATTACCGGGTTTGAATCCCTGTCCCCTCCAAAAAAGGATCGTTTCATAAAAATGTAAAAAAAATGCGCACAAACAAATTTTTGGTTTGTTTTTTTTAGTTCTTTGTTACCTCCCACCTCTGAACAGAAATTCTTGATACGATCTTGCTTACAAATACAAATAAAATCTTATTGAAGATCCTTGCTCACAATTTCCGTCATGTAGTTTTATTTTACTTTTGTCATAATGTTCTAATCCATAGGTTTTTTGTTTTTTTACGGGGAGTTGAGAAGAAATGCTGTATGGCAGGTCGAAGATTCGTGAAGTAGATTTTTCTGATTTTTCCCCCTTCAAGATTTTTCTAGCACCCTCGTTCCCTATTTTTTCTTTTTTACTCTTTTTTAAGAATAAATTTGTCAATTCGGCCAATTATTGGCACCTTTGTCACATTGCCATCCCCCAAAGATTTTGCTCTAGAGCGACAATAAGCACAGGAGTGTTGAATTCGCCTATAATTCGTATTCCATTTTTTTTCTGACGGATTTTTCTCCTTTTAATTTCATTCCAATGATAGTTTTTTCAATCGAAACAGCTAAAAACGAACAGAGACGGGAAAATGAAAACAAAAAACTTTTTTTTTGTCAAAATTTAAAAGACATAAATTATATTACCTATGGATAGGCCTGGAACTTAAGACTCTTTTGGTTTTTTCCCGTTACACCGTGATGCCAAACAAAGCGTCAATCCACTTTGCTACCTCCCCAAGAATAGGTATGTAAGGTAATGAAACATATCTATTGGAAATTGTAGGGTCGAAAAGTCCACATTTTACAACATTGATCGCATTGTGATTCTGACGACATTTTTCTTTCCCTTGAAATATTTTCAAGTCGCACGAGCAGACTAAATAAACAATGGATTCCATTCATAAGCACGTTCATGTGCACTTGAATTGCACGGCCGTATGAGGTAGCAAGTCTACGAGGTAGGACAGGGTAGGCCGTACACATTGTACGTCTACAAGCAAGAGCTGTTCTATTGACGATTGAAACCCAATTGATCAATATTATCTTTTCACAGCAGCTTATATCTAATCAAATTTATACATTTCTTGTAAGTAAACTTAATATTAGTGCAAAAGCCGTGCAGTTATGTCGAGCAAAACCAATTTTACTATCAATAAAACCAATTATGAGCAAAACTAATTTATATAAACCAATTTTCGATGCATTTTTTAAGTTTTCGGAATACTCCCTGAAAAAATCATCCTTGCTGCGGCCCTGGGATAGCTGATAAACTTGTTCAGGCATTTTCTGGAAAAACAGCAAGTCTACAGTGCTTTATCTGCTTAAAATTTTCCGTCCCATTTGTCCATAAATAGTCTGGACGCTATTGTCATTGAAATGCAATTGCAGGATGTATCTCACATCGAAATATATGTTCCAATATTCAGTACGCATGACAATAATATAATGATGCACTTAAATACCAACTGTGTACGTTCATTTTTCCATTCAGTGCTCCGATCAGCTCAGCATACATTTTTTACTTTTTTGCAATAAAAAAAAGATTAAAACATTGACATAAAAGAAATCGATTTACATTTAAATAGACCGTGAACAATTCGGGCCAAAAGCCACAATACACCTAAAAGTTTCTACTGTAGCACCGAAAATCTGTGTGGTACGCAAATTTGGTTAATTGTAGCACTAGCAACTGTCTGTGGTGACAATCCTATCCATAAATAGGGTTCGCTATCATACCATTTCAAGCAGTGGCATTACTAAGATTCATAGGATCTGTTGTGAACTGCACAATTAGAAAGATTCCATATGAAATAAGAGTTCTAGGGATTTTTTTTTTTAACTTTGACACGTTGTTAAGATTTTTCAAAACTCGTTCAAAGCATATCCTAACTCTGAATACGGTTTCTCGTGGATTATGGTTGTTCCCCGTCCCCAATATTTGTTAGCGAATTTACTAGTATTCTTTTTTCTTTTTTCGCAGGTTAAAAAGTTCTTCGCATGAACTGTACCACAAGAGGTTATTTTCAATCGTCATGATAGCCATTCCACTTTCTTTTGGTTGGCTACATCCTCAGACGAATACATTGAGCCTGAAGAGCCTGTTCTTGTTTGAATATTCCACCCGTCTGACCAGTAAATCATATACGTTCGTATCAGTTAACCAATGCTTATATGATCACTAGTTTTCTCGGGTACCTACTACTACTGCAAACAACTGACTGCAGCAGCAGGCCGCCTGAGGCCAACACAGCTACGCACACTCCTCCACCATCCCAATCTATTCAAAGCCTCCCTCTTTAGAACCTCCCAGATGGTTCCCATTTTTTCTAAATCTTTCCTTACGACATCCTCTCACTCCATACCGAGGATGTCACTTGAGAAGTTCCTTCAGTTAATAGTCACTAAATGCTCCTTCAGCAATTGCCAGCGTTGTAAAACAAAAATCAACATCATGCATTTTACTCTACCATGTCACTCAACGAAACAACAAAAGTGCACCATTGCAGGACCCACAGCCGGTAGAACTGAGTCTGATCTCTGTTCAAGCATGATTACCCTTTTTGAAAGTTATTCAGTGGTTTAATGTTTATTACCTTGCCTTAAATGTTGGAAAGTCACGTTTTCCTATTTTCTCAAGATTTTCAAGGGCTTGTAATACACGTATCGAGGGATTCCCTTAGTAGGCCTAGAGATCGCGCGTTCGATTCATTGGGCATAAGTAAAAAGAAAAGTAAGCATGACAGCACTAGAGTCTTAAGGTCCAAAGCGGCGGTACTGATCTCTATTTCGGGGCCCTTCAGCCAGGAAGTGTAATGGGGGGGGGGGGGCACCCATCATGTGGTTCTGCACACACTTCGTACTTATCTTTCTCACATTTCTCCAGGTACCCGTTTAGAGCTGGATTAACTCTGGCTGAGCTTAAAGAGTCAAGCCACTGACCCCCGTCTCAAATCGTTAACTAACCACACCAGGAATAAGACCCCTGCCCCTCGGACAAAGGATTCCCAAACTAGCGCGCCAACTGCTTAGCTAAGACGGTATTCATTAGGCATCTTGATTGATGAGCATTTTTCTGTCAAGCGATATCTTGAACTCATCAAAATGAAGTCTTCAAAAGCCTTGGGATCCTTAAAGAAGTTAATTATATTTTTCCACGGTCAATTCTTAAAATCCTATTTTACATCATCACTGAAGTTCACTTTCTAAACTATATGATAAATCAGGGATTCTTATCCAATATTTTTGGTCACTTAAAAGAAGCACTAAAACTTTTGATTTTACATTCAATGAGCCCCTCCCAAACTTTGAATCACTACGATCACCTGGAGAAAAAAAAATGAACACGCGTCTGTGATTTTGCTTCTGGGAAAGACTGCAAAATCCCATTTTTTGTACATAGGAGCTTGAAACCTCTACAGAAGGGTTTTCTTATATGCTGAATCTGATGGTGTGATTTTCATTAAGGTCACTTGATATTTTGGGGGTGTTTCGCCCCTACCCAAAAATTGAGCAAATTTTCTCATGCTCGTTACTTTTAATGGCTAACATTAAACTTGACGAATTTTATAAATTTTGAATAAGCATAAAAGTTTGATTCTTTTCATGTATCCATTGTTATCCAGACTGAAATGCTTTTTATTCAAATGCCTCCTTGAAAACTTGCACGAGACTTCCGTTATTGCCCCCGCCAAGGGCTTTTATCTATATTATTTCTTTTTTAGTTTTATTTTTATTCTGCACTGAAGACGGTCGGACGGAGGTCTCGTCGAAAAATTTGCGCATTTTCTTCTATTTTTTTACTTGCAGTTTTATCCTTATCTCTTTTACGAATTTTTTTCTTCCTTTCACAACTTTTATCTCCCTCCAATTTATGAGTAGGATAAGACAAACCGATCCGATAGATGTCATGATGAAGAGTTTAGGAGCACCCTCTCCCTCTACACAGAGAGGTCAGATAGGTACTGAATCAAGAAAACCAAAGGTAGGAAACTTGCTCTTAGTTCTACCTAAGTTTGGCTTAGCCTCGGCAGTTCCTGCAGCGAGATATTCTTATGAATAATTTAGGAATTCTTTCCCTCCTCCTTAAAGGCCACATAAGTAATTCAACCCCCAAGTAGGACTATTTCTCATTTTCCATTATAATTTATTGAGATACAATCACCTTTTCTGTCTCCAAATGTCGTGTATTTGTAAACCGCGCCTCTCCCACCCAATTAAGCATGGAATCCTCAACTCTCAAGGAGTTGAGGATTCAAATTAGACGTATCCCCGAATACGAAACTATTTCTCAATTTTCATTGAGATGTAAGCACCGATTTTATGTTCAGATGCCATGAATTTATGAACCACGTCTCCCTCACTCAATTGAGACTGGATCTTCAAATAGGACACTAGTTCTCACTATCCATAACAAGCGATTGAGATCCAGCACCTTTTCTGTGACCAAATGCCTTGAATTTATGAACCATGCCTCCCTCACCTAGTTGAGAAAGTCTCACTCCCTCACTCTTAATTCCTGCAAAGTTTATTTGAGATGGCTCCTTTTGACTGATGTTCTTACGATAAAATTTCCACCAATAGCTACACTAAAAGTATCCGTGTATTTTTCTAAATTTTCACAAATTTCTTACTCAAATACATTTAAATAATGGTCCAACAAAATATGAGTAAATAAAACAAGACTGACATAATCAATAGGTATCATACTTCCGTGATTGGAAAAATGCTGATGCTGAGACTAACTCTATATATCACGGCAAGTGTTGGCATACTCGCATTCAATCCTCACGTGGACTCCTATCTTCACGGCGTCTTTCTGGAGTCCTAAAAAGAAAGTAGTAATTGAGCCCATTATAATAGTTTGACTCCACCTTTGAACATTTTGATGTTAAAACAATTTTGCCTTTTTTTCACATTAGTATGAAATATCTTTACAGGTAAGAAAAAAGCAGAGTTAAAGTAGGAACATATCTGTAGCATCATACTAAAGCTTGCTTTTCCAAAATAATTGTTTCGTAGAATTATTTATTTGTATATAGCTTACCTTACGGAACTACTAAGGATCGGTAACTCTAGAAAAAAAAAACATTTATTTGTAAATACTAATAGACCAAGATGCAAAACACAATAACAAGCACGGCTAGCTTGCTCAGATCGTAGGGCATAAGACTCGCAATCCTAAGGCCACGGGTTTAGGCCCGACGTTCCATTTTTTTTTTTTTTTGAAGTAAAAGGGTAAAAATTAGAATATTCAGGATATTCTAAGTTATATTTCTGGAAGAAAAACTTATATTAGACTATTTTAAACGCGCAGGAGGATAAAAAATGGATCATAGGGAAGAGAAGAGATCTTTTTTTTTCTCATCGAAAACACCATTTTACTTTTTTTTTTTTTTTGCTTTCAAATTCATTTATTTATTAGAAAATAAATTATTTTCAGCATAAATAATAACATAATACTCTTCAGGGCTCTCCATGAGTCTGACACAAGGCTGTCCAAGGGCGCAGTCCAGTAAACGTGGAAAAGCAAATACGCCATCATCCAAAACAAATCAACTTACCGACTAGCAGCATAGTTACCTAATCTTCTACAACATAAACTACTAAATTCCAATCCAGCATCATTCTCCAATCCCCCTTCCCAGAAAAATCATGTCCAATGCCTAATTTTGGTTTTACTTCGATTACACGTTATATTAGATATTATGTCTGATAATTTCCACCATTTTTCTTTTAATATGACAAAAAATTTTGTACTAGTGTCTTACAGCCACTACACTAAGTTCTGTCGAGAAATAAAGTTTGGTTAATACTAATGAAATACAACAAAATATGATGAAAATTTAATACTTTATCAACAAAATTATGAAAACTACAACAAAGAATTATGGAAGGGGGACGGCCCAGATCGAATTATATTACGCGGTTAAATTAACCTAACCAAAATACCAACCAAATATCTAATCAAAATATAGCTACAATGTAGTTTCCCACCGAGCTAAAGCTAATATTTTCTGGTAGAGAAACCATGAAAACCGGTTATTGTCATATGTTCGCGATATAAGATCTCGAGTGTGGTAGCTATAAGACAAAAGTACCTATATTTTAAATCAAATTTTAAGAAAAGATTGTGGAAACTAAAGATTGTGGAAACAACAGTCATCTTGGACCTCCAGTATATTAGAATCCAAAAGCTCAGACTCCAAAATAAAGTTTAAAATCACATATTAAAGTAAGTTTCGCAAAAACAGATTATATTTTTTTAATAATTACGGCGAAGGATAAACCCGAGTTAATATAATTCAAAACGGAGTATCAACAATACTAGTTAAAAACAATGTAAAATTCAAATAATTACTTTCTCATTTAAGCCTTCTAACCAGTGTTTTTATTGAGAGGAAAAAATCGGAGAAAGGAATCCCCCCCCCGGATTTTTTGTATCATTTTAACAAAGGGGGGAAACCTTACCCCCTCTCGCGCAACTAAATTTTCGTGAATTGCTGCAAAAGCTATGAAATTAATCAAAACAGATTGAGAAAACTAACAAATCAAAAAACAAAAATTAAGACGAAAAACGTAAAATAAGAAAGAAAAAGGAAAGAAAAGAAAATGGAATAAACTCAATTCCTACCTGCTCCTGTTTCTTGAAGCTGATCTTGAACGATCTCGCGATTCAGAGCGACGATCACGTGATCTGGAACGGCTTGGAGACCTGAATTTAATTTCAAAAAGATATTAGTCAATAAAGTATTATCCATACTTGAATTTTAAAAACCTAAGTTTATGACCTTAGGAGATAGCAAAGTTATATTTTAAACAGTTTTCTACGCACAATAATCTTCCATGATTTTATTGGGACTTAAGACGATTTTCCCTATGTGAACAGATTTTTGTAACTTTTGAAAAAGTGTATAAAAAGAACCATCTATAATCTTTAGATAAATTATTTCAACAGAAAAAGAAGCAGCGATCCCGCTACACTACAAGCTAAACTCTTCCCTCAGCTAGCTTGTTTCAATGAAGAGTAGTATGGAACATCTTTGATCATACACGTTTATCATTCTGATTTTTCAAAATGTACATATAGCTTGATGATTTTCCTTTCTTTCTATATCCATGTTTAAGAAACACATACCAAATTAGAATTCGCTATATAATTTATACATATCTAATAATACTTCAGTAAGCAGTTTCCCCAATCATTCCAAAACCACTTTATTCTTTGCTCCTAATCACCAGTCCTACTAAAAAGTACACCACAATTGTTCCCATTTTAATAGGCTCTTTTCAAGTCATTCAATCACCCCATTTTCATAGAAAAAAGAATCAAATTGTTGCAGATTAAGGCCTTTTCCGCTAACTGACCATTCCCTTGAAACGAGTTCCAGAATTATCACTGAAACAAGCAATTTAATGAGCCAGATTGGTCAAATTTTAGAACAGCAAATATTTAAACTCGTAAAGCAAAATCTACAAAATCCACCTTTGAATTCGAATTTAAAAATCTAGATTCTTAACTCGTACGATTGAGTTAAACTCGCAGCGCAAACTCGCAGGTTTGCCCACTTACAAAATTTTCGCCCAAATAGCCCCATTTTGTTTTGCGACAACGCACAGGCTGTAATCGGTCTGGAAAGTTTCTATGTAAACGCTGTGTTGTCCCAGGTGCACATATAGGGAACCAAGGGCGAAGTTTCTTATCGAATACCATATTGACATAATCTGCTAGTTATTGATAAACCATTGTTACCCTAATTTTTAAGGGTTTCATTTAGGGCGAAAATCAGAAGGCAAGAGCGTTTTCACATGCATCATTCACATGAGACTCTGCTCCACAAACATTGAAATTAAACAACTCTGGGGCAATGTCGTTTAAAAGTATATTGAAAATTTACAATCCTGGGGTGACACAGTAGATTAGTCTCTGCTTGGCAAGACAGGATCTGGGATTTATTCCCATCTATTGCAAGGTCCAAAATTGTATGGAGATTATGCATTTGTGCCTCCAAATAATAAAAAAAAAGAAAACATGACAATTAAACATGGCGCTTCAACAATCCTTTTGAAATATCCTTTTGAATTAAACATGGCGCTTCAACAATTTACATTGCAAAATTTTAAAACAAAACAAATTGCAAAACAAATTTTTCAAATTTTGGGATGTTACAGCATGATCTTGCCGAAATTACTTGAAAGGAGTACCTCAGGCCCTAGAAAATGAATTCCCCCTGTCATCTTCCCCATATATCGCTTATGTGTAGGTATATAGATATACGTGAGGTGTCAGACAATCTGTAAAATATTTATTTATTTGCAAGAAGGTTTATTTTTTTTGTAGCATGTCCAATGTCAAATGAAGCAGCCAATCTCAATTCTTCCTTTCTCCGTCAAAGAGGGTTGCTTATAAATAAAGGGTGTACCCAGGTTGTAAACCCATAGAAACTTAGCATTAACTATAGAATTTACTTGAAGCTATTATCCATTGGGAATGTATCGATACAGTTAGTATCGATTCCTTTTTTTACCAGTTGATCTTTTCATCCTGTGTTTTCAAGTTTAAAGGTTGATATCATATTTTCATCAGTGTTACCGAATCGAACCTCGAATACAATTAAGCCAAAATAATAAGTTAGATTTGACAAAAAAAAATTATCCTTAAAAATTCAAACATTAACCATCGGTTGATTCCTGCCGAAAATTACCCCTTCTTAAGCTATTTAGTACCAATTACTTTTAGCTTATCGTTTTCTGGTGTCAGACACATTTCGGGCTGTCATTCTCAGCAACTTCACATTTACTGCATAAGCTACTTAAATTCAACATTCAAGGAGAATGGTTGCTAAGTAACTAAGGACTTTTTAAGCTTCTAAGGATACCCAGCATAAGGTTAACTTCTATTATCTTCCTTTCACTCTAGTAATATTTTCAGTCAGTTTAAATCTGATAATAACATCAATAATGATACTTATAGATTTACTACATATCAAATGACTATTGATTTTTTACTTTTCTATTATTCAAGCAATTGAGGTCAGCTGAGGCGAAGTTTTGTTTTAGTAAGGTCTTGTCGACCCTAGAACGCACCCTAATTGTCAATTTATTAAGGTGACATGGAAACTTAAAATCCTTTTGAGACCCTCAACGGCTGACCACCGCAAAGACGAAGGGCCCATTACTGAATTCTTCTAGGGAACTAGCAATTAAGGGAGCTTTGTGGTTTGACTTAAAGACAGCGAAGTTTACTTCCCTTTTGTCTGCGAGCTTATTAGTCAAAGTGGGTGGCGTAACAGTGCACACGCAAAGCGGTCAAATTACTCAAACGATGATTTTTTGTTGTTGATTTTTAGCGCTTTTCCTAGCGGACATGGCGCAACATTTTTAGGGACTGCCCTTTCCTGAACTTTAAAAGAAAATTCTGCTCCATTTAATCGAAAAAACAAAATCTACACTTTCTAATTATGCAATTTTCATTTAGACGGAATAATTGTATCTCCAGTGCAAAACATTGGAAGTTAAATGGTTTTACGAAGATTTCCGGGAGAATAGGCGTTGGCATTTAGTTTTCTGTTGCATATTTGGATCTCTAATCCAAAATCTAGAAGCTATGGCAAGACCAACCAATAGATACTACGTTGTTTGTCCAAACAAAATAAAAAAAAAGTGTACATGGAGTGCTGTTTAGGTAGCGCACTCCTTTAGATTTTTGTTAAGTGCATGTTAATCTTTCTTCAGTTTCGGTAGATAGCAAATCAATATACATTTATTTAATTCGAATACTATGTTTTTAACCTCCTTCCAGTAATCTGAAATGTGCACACTTTGCAATGGTTTTGTTTTATTGTAGATTCTAATTAGAACAAACTTTATAAGTCAAAATCATGTTTTTCGACACAGGTAGCTGGTTCATTACCTTGTGCCGTAATGCGCGGAACTGGGTAAGCTTTTTCTCACATATTAAACAAAGAGCATTTATACACCGAAATTTCTCCATTTTCTAAAGGATGGCAAGATTCCTCCAGCTCCCCGCCATCCCCCATCTGTGTGTAGTAATTTCTGAACCAATCATGATTTAATATTGTGAAATAAAAATAAGATTGAGAATTTAAAGAGCAATAATATTACGCTCCCACAATGAACTACCAAATTTATAATCAGAATTTTAATTTTGTGGAAAAGCATCTCACTCATAGACCAAAGAAATTTTTCCCAGCTCTTCCTTTTTCACTTTAATATATCTTTACATTTTTCTGTCTTCTTCCAAACGGGCTCAAGACTGCTGAATAGATTTCAAGGTTGGAAGTCAGTAGCCGTTGCCAACCAAACAAGTTAATTTTGAAAAGAGGTACACAGTACTACCATTTAATTAAATTTGCAGAAAAAATTGTCAATTATATAATTAAAGTTTAAATTTATATGAAAGGTACTTCATCAACAATTTATGAAATATTTTATCTACTTATTCCACTCCACCCCTTTGTTTGGGAAGAAGTTGAGATCAAACGAGGCGAACAGGACAGATCAGCACTGGAGTGCATCGAGCAGAGAATAGACGCAGTCGCGTAATGAATTCACTTCTTATACTAATCGAAGAGCCTTTGCGGAGAAGAGACAAGCGACGCATGCGCCGTGCAGGGATGTAACCGAAGAAAATAACCCTCAGGAGGGCGAAGAGGGTGACGCAAGGCGGTGAAACCCAGGTGTTGCTGATGCTTAACTCAACGGAGCACCCGTTGCAACTTTCAAACGAAGGATTCAAGATCCACACAGCCGATTAACAGCCCTACAATTTCGAAAACAGTTAGAGATATGACAATAACAGAAAATATTACAGAAGAGCCTATTTGATACTTACGAAGTTTGGACAAGTAGCCGTAGATTGTATGTTAAAAGATGCGACCCCCCCCCCCCACCGTATTCACTACCATGGCCAATTAAAACTCCCTTTGAAAGTGATTATACTCTTTCTTTCAGTTGATTAAAATAAAATATAAAAAAAAATAAATCATAAAAAAAAAATTATTATAAAAAATAAAAAAGAAATAATCAATAAAATAGATAAAAAATCAAATGCCAGTAATTTCCAAATATAAATTGCGGAGATAATATTGTTCTAAAGCAAATTATTGAGGACCTATTGTCGATAACTCTCATCATTTATTAGGCTATAGCACTAATCATTTATCAGGTTATGTTGCTAATTAAATGAAGAGTACATACTACACACCAACGAATATGTATACTTAAAAAAGATAATATTGTGAAAAAATTTTGTTACTATTTTTCTCGTTACTTAGTCTCAAATTGTATTATCAAACAACAAAAACGAACTGTATCATATTGACAAAATATGACCATCTTAAAAATATAATAAAATTTGTCTGATTTGCAAAAAAAATGAGATTTATCAGATTAACTGATATAACTTAGACAAATTTCCGTGATCAATGAAGACAATTAATTTATTCATAATAACTCACTTTCAAGCCAATACTGGAGGGAAAGATAACAATTTCAATTTTACCGTATTCTAACACATATGCCCCGTGCCATCTTTTATCATCGATACAGGTGGCGTAAATCTATTCGACGAAAACAGCCAAAATGTAAAACTTTTAAAATCTGTGAATCTTCAATGACTCATTTTGTTCGTTTTATCTGCTATAATTAAATGAAAAAAACAAATTTTTAAATGAAAGTAAGGAGCGACATTAAAACTTAAAACGAACAGAAATTACTCCGTATATGAAAGGGGCTTTTCCTTCTCAACGCCCCGCTCTTTACGCTAAAGTTTAAATTTTTCTCTTAACTCTACATTTTAAAACAGTAAAAAACTTTACCGTAAAGAACGGGGCGTTGAGAAGGAAAAGCCCTTTTCATATACGGAGTAATTTCTGTTAGTTTTAAGTTTTAATGTCGCTCCTTACTTTCATTTAAAAAACTTGTTTTTTTTATTTAATTTCTGAACGTTTTTGAATCAATGCATGTTTTGATTTTGGCTCTCCGCAGAGGAATAATTAAAACGAAATTTGTATATATTTTTTTTTTGGCTAAATGGCTTTCTTATAATTTTGATCGAATGATTTTGAGAAAAAAAGAGCGAGAGAGGAAGCCTAGTTGCCCTCCGATTTTCTATTAATTAAAAAGGCAACTAGAACTTTTATTTTTTTACGAATCTTTTTATAAGTAAAAGATATACGTAACTTATAAATTAGCTTACGTAAAGAACTTTAGTATTCTCGTGTTTTATTACATATATGAGGGGGTTCGCCCCCTCGTCAGTACCTGGCTCTTTACACTAAAGCTTAAATTTTGTCCCAATTCATTAAGAATGACCCCTGAATCACAAAAGCCGCAGAATAAATAGTTGAAATTACTAAAAATACTTTAGCGTAAAGAGAGAAGTATTAGGAGGAGGTGAGCCCCTCACATGGGTAATAATTTCTGTTCGTTTTAAGTTTTAATGCTGCTGCTTACTTCCAGCTGAAAAAAAAACTTTTTCATATTTATTTTTTCATTGTTTTTTTTAAGTAATGCTAGTAAATCCTGCGCTCCCTTCATGGAAATTTTCTTCCCCCGTGACAAATTCCTCGATGGAAAGTTCCCCCGGCATATCCCCCTCTTCTCAACCCCTGCCTCCAACCAAAAAAATCCTCCTGAAAACGCCTGTACACTTCCCAATAACCATTACTATATGTAAGCACTGGTCGAAGTTTGTAACTTGTAGCCCCTCCCACGGGGACTGTGGGGGAGTAAGTCGTCCCCAAAGACATAGTTATAAGGTTTTTCGACTACGCTGAATAAAATGGCTATCTCAGAATTTTGATCCGTTGACTTTGGTAAAATAATTAGCGTGGGAGGAGGCCTAGGTGCCCTCCAATTTTTGGGTCACTTAAAAAGGACACTAGAACTTTTCATTTCCGTTAGAATGAGCCCTCTCGCAACATTCTAGGACAAGTGGGTCGATACGATCACCCCTGGGAAAAACAAAACAAAAAAAAAAATAAAATAAAATAAAATAAACACGCATCCGTGATCTGCCTTCTGGCAAAAAATATAAAATTCCACATTTTTATAGATAGGAGCTTGAAACTTCTACAGTAGGGTTCTCTGATACGCTGAATCTGATGGTGTGATTTTCGTTAAGGTTCTATGACTTTTAGGGGGTGTTTCCCCCTATTTTCTAAAATAAAGCAAATTTTCTCAGGCTCGTAACTTTTGATGGGTAAGACTAAACTCGACGAAAATTATATATTTAAAATCAGCATTAAAATGCGATTCTTTTTAGTTACTATTGAGCCGGGTCGCTCCTTACTACAGTTCGTTACCACGAACTGTTTGATATGTACAACTTCACCCTAAAGTACCAAGGACAGTGAAAAATAAAATCAGAATGTCCGATTTAGTTGAGTAAAAACTTATGGAACCATGTATATCTTATAAAATTAGGAAAAAATCGGGAAATTGATTTTTACTGGAAAAGTTGTGCCGTTTTTGGTAGTAACTGGAACCAAGCCAAAAAAAAAAAGGTTCAAAATAAGCTAAAAACACCAGGCATCAAACAGCTTAAGACAAGGCAGCTTATTCTTTAAAGGTGTATTTGTTTTGGGAGTTCAACATATCATTCATGATTGAATCTCTAGACAAATTTAACTAGTTTGTTGATTCATTTTCAAACAGTTCGTTGTAACGAACTGTAGTAAGGGAACGACCTGGCTCAATATTAACCAAAACTCTAAACAATGGAATATTGATACCAATAGCTACATCAAAAGAATCGCATTTTAATGCTGATTTTATATATATAAGTTTCATCAAGTTTAGTCTTACCCATCAAAAGTTAAGAGTCTGAGAAAATTTAGGTAATTTTAGAAAATAGGGGGGAAACACCCCCTAAAAGTCATAGAATCTAAACGAAAATCACACCATCAGATTCAGCGTATCAGAGAACCCTACTGTAGAAGTTTCAAGCTCCTATCTACAAAAATGTGGAATTTTGCATTTTTTGCCAGAAGGCAGATCATGGATGCGTGTTTATGTTTGTTTATTTGTTTTTTGTTTTTGTTTTTTTCCAGGGGTGATCGTATCGACCCAGTATTCCTAGAATGTTCCGAGAGGGCTCATTCTAACGGAAATGAAAAGTTCTAGTGCCCTTTTTAACTGACCAAAAAATTTGGAGGGTACCTAGGCCCCCTCCCACGCTAATTATTTTTCCAAAGTCAACGGATCAAAATTCTGAAATAGCCATTTTATTCAGCGTAGTCGAAAAACTTTAAAACTATGTCTTTGGGGACAACTTACTCCCCCACAGTCCCCGTGGGAGGGGCTACAAGTTACAAACTTTGACCAGCGCTTACATATAGTAATGGTTATTGGGAAGTGCACAGGCGTTTTCATGAAGATTTTTTGGTTGGGGGGGGGGGGGGGTTGAGAAGAGGGGGATATGCTGGGGGAACTTTCCATCGAGGAATTTGTCATGGGGGAAGAAAATCTCCATGAAGGGAGTGAAGGATTTACTAGTATTATAAAAAGAAAAACAATGAAAAAATAAATACGAAAAGTTTTTTTCAGCTGGAAGTAAGGAGCAGCATTAAAACTTAAAACGAACAGAAATTATTACCCATATGAGGGGCTCACTTCCTCCTAATACCTCGCTCTTTACGAAAAGTATTTTTAGTAATTTCAACTATTTATTCTATGGCTTTTGTGATTCAGGGGTCATTCTTAATGAATTGGGACAAAATTTAAGCTTTAGTGTAAAGAGCGAGGTACTGACGAGGGGGCGAACCCCCTCATACATGTAATAAAAAAACGAGAATACAAAAGTTCTTTACGTTAGCTAATTTATAAGTTACGTATATATTTTACAAATAAAAAGATTCGTAAAAAATTAAAAGTTCTAGTTGCCTTTTTAATTAACCAAAAAATCAGAGGGCAACTAGGCTTCTTCCTCTCCCGCTCTTTTTTTCTCAAAATCATTCGATCAAATTTATGAGAAAGCCACTTAGCCAAAAAAAAAAAAAAATACAAATTTCGTTTTAATTATTCCTCCGCGGAGAGCCAAAATCAAAACATTCAATGATTCAAAAACGTTCAGAAATTAAACAAAAAAAAACAAGTTTTTTTAACTGAAAGTAATGAGCGACATTAAAACTTAAAACGAACAGAAATTACTTCGTATATGAAAGGGGCTGATTCCTCATCAACGCTCCGCTCTTTAGGCTAAAGTTTTTACTGTTTTAAAAAGAAGAGTTGAGAGAATGAGTCAAACTTTAGCATAAAGAGCGGGGCGTTAATGAGGAAGCAGCCCCTTTCATATACGAAGTAATTTCTGTTCGTATTAAGTTTTAATGTCGCTCCTTACTTTCAGTTAAAAAAACTTGTTTTTTTATTTAATCATGTTAAGGCGGCAATAATGACCAAAATACTGTACTGGTCTAAAACCTATAATTCTGAAACAGTTAAGGGGGTACAGCTATAGTGGTCAAGGGGTCCAACAGTTTGTATTTTCATATTCTTGGATCCTTGGTACTTTAAATAAAGAACAAACAATTTCTGATACTGAGAAAGAAATGGAAAGGCTGACCCCGGTTTCACAATACCACTACGTTACCTACGCTAAGTGGCTTACGCTATAAAGGGATAAAGCTTTTCGCTTACTTATAAAGGGCTTAAGATTTCCTGCTTTATTTAACTTTCAAAAATGAAAATGAAGGAACGATTTGTATTATAGTCAATATTTAGATGTAAAGACATGGAAGGTAATGAGGGAACAAATATAATTTTGTCCCTTGGATTTTACAAAAAAGGGCTTGCCATAACAAAGTCTATTATCGTATAATAGTATACAATATAAAGTATTTTTGTTGGATTTTTTCGGTTTGTGGATTGAAAATGGGAGGTACCAAATATTTTTTTATTCGATTTTTTGTGTTTCTTTTTTTTTGTGTTTAGTGTCGTCACTTTTCATACGTTGATTTATACTTAGGCATAGTGGGGTAATTATTTACCAAGTTTTGTTGTTTATTGTTGATGAATAAACCCTCTCTTTCTAAAAAAAAAAAAAAATAATCCAATATTCTAATTCATCCATGGCGGATTCAAGTCACTTATCCTCTTAATTGGTTACATTACGCAGGTTAAGTTGAATTTTTTTCAACTTTGTAATTGGCTTATGTTATGGAGCTTAAGTAGATTACGTTATGGAGCTTATGGGGCTTACGGACCTCAAGTGAGCAAGTGTGAAAGACCTATTTACCTGA
The DNA here is from genome assembly GCF_032884065.1 of Artemia franciscana. Classification (NCBI taxonomy): domain Eukaryota; kingdom Metazoa; phylum Arthropoda; class Branchiopoda; order Anostraca; family Artemiidae; genus Artemia; species Artemia franciscana. Next base: position 27,213,576 of record NC_088880.1, on the reverse strand, counting down.
TGTGAAAACAGCATAATTCCCACTAATCTATAAGTGGCACTAATCTGGTCTAGTGTCGTATCCAGTAGTATACTAAAAAGCTGAAAAGACATATGGTTTTTGAAAGCGTAGACGCGTGAACGATCAGCTGGACTTTCC
>NC_088880.1:27204684-27213338 GCF_032884065.1 Artemia franciscana | reverse complement strand
CCATGTTCTGCTGACAATCAGGATTGCAAGTTCATAATCTAGATTTTGAATTCATCAACTATGCTCAAAAAGGAGACTGTGGAATTTGCCCAGTTGTGAGTTGGGCTTATAAACTTTGTTGTTTCACAGGTTGCAATCTGAGAATCAAGTTTGATAAACTTCTTTGTTCCACTGATAACTTTCAATCTTGTTTGTCAGTGGAAAAAGCCTTGAAACAGCATGGTTATGCAGAAAATCAACAGAAGCCTACTTTTGCAATGAATGCTTACTTGATCTGTCCACAAGTGGATCTATTTTTGAAGCAGCAGCTGTAGAAGATATTTGCAAAAGCAAATTTGATTTTTTAGATTAATATAATTTGGATAAATTCCAAAGTAGCATCAGGAAGAAGATCAAGTTTTAGTGTTAATGGTTGTTTGGTTTGGAACAGGGGTCAGTGGCATGACTGAAAGCTCAGCTAGAGTCAATCCAGCTCTAAATGGGTACCTAGAGACATCAAATTTTCTTTTGCTCAAATAATGTGGAGAAACTGCATAGTAATATCCAAAAGAAAATCAAGTCCTAGTGCTGCAGGTCATTTGGTTTGGAACAGAGGTCAGCAGCACAACTGTAAGCTCAGCCAGAGTTAACCCACATTTGAATAGGTACTTGCAGAAATCTGAAGGAGGTAAAAAGGAAGGATGTGTAAAACTGCAGGATAGCTTTCCCCCAACCCCTCATTGCACTTTCTGACTGAAGAGCCATGAAGCAAAGATCAGCACTGCCAGTAGGGGCTGTAAAGTTTTACCACTGTACCCTCTTTACCCTTTTTACCACCAGAAAGTATACATATAGGGCAAAAAAAAAAAAAGATTAAAATCTACCCAGGCTCATTTTGTGAAAATAGCCTTTAACCTGGGCAAGCAGCCTGTACAATTTTCTCCACTTTTCTTTCAATATTAAAATAGCAATTATTTTAGTAGCCTTAACTGTTGATCCAAACAGGACACCAGGCACATACACAGGCATTTTTTGGGGGGAGGGGCCAAAACCTTCAAAACAGCAGATATAAAGTAGCACTTTTTTATTTAGTAATGCAAAAAGCACGTATATCAGAAAATACAGATTAGCTTTAATCTGTAGTATTGTAGTGGATGGGGGGAAGAAGACTGAAGCCTCAAAAGTACGTTTTAGGCTCAGGTTATATTCATAGCGATTTAGAACCAGTAATTAATCTATTATATCCCACTGAAAAGGAAATTTTAGGGTTAACAGTGTAATATGGGTGCTGTGGGGGTAGTTCTTCTATTGTAAAAACATAGATTTTAATGAAAAATTATAGTTTCCAAAATTGATCCATTAAAAGCTGTACTTTATCCTGAAAAGGGGAGATAAACGCCCTAATATCAAGGATAATTCTATATTGCTGTGAAAAGCAAACTCTCTTTACCAAAAAAAAAAATAACAGTAACCATTGCTAATTACTTCTAAGAGGGTAAAAAGTTAGACAGAAAATGGGTTAATAATTGGGCAGTGACTTGACTGGATAATTGCATGCTGTAAAATCTCCCAAAAAAAGGCTGCACATATGTATCTAGATTCTTAATAAATGTCCTACTTTTGCCAGAAATCCCATGAAACCATGGGGAAATTAAACATTTCGCGAAATTTCGGGGGGAAGGGCTGGGTCTGAAGTCCCCCCTCCCCTGCATACGTGCCAGCAGGACACCTAAGTATTTCAGAGAAAACAATGCTATAATATTTGTTGGGCCAACAGTGATAGTTACAGGAGGATACTAAGACAAACCATAGACAAGAAACTCAGTTTTCAAGGAGGTGACATAGAGGACAATTTGAATGAAAACAGGAAAAACTATTAACTCCATTTTGGAGGTCTTAGATATCATTTGAGGCTAGAAGGTTGTTGTCTGTATTTACATAGAGCTCAAGTGGAATTGGTGGAATATTTTTAGTGATAGTTTGTTTGGACAATATTGAAAAGAGCTGGCAAATCTTGTTTCACACCTTTCCGCCTGGCAATGGTGCTACTCAGCTGCCTTGCTTGCTATACCTCTATGGATGTATTGTCATACAAGTTCCATTGGAGACTGCAAAGAAAGGGTTATACTGCTTCTCAGCAGAGAAAGGATATCCTGAAAATGTATTTTGGGGTTAAATACTTTCAAAGTGTCAATTGGGTATACTAAACAGTGGACTAAACAGTTGCTTTCTAAACAGTGGAAGCAAATAAATTACTAAGTTTGAATATGTTAAATTTATATGGAAATAGTTTGATTCTTTAACCAAGGTTGTGCTCGATTTGGAATCTGTGATCCCAGGAACAGTAAGGAAGCATAGTTTTCAATTCTTCTCATATAATTTGTGTTGAAGAATAGATTTATTTAACTGGAGTTGCCTTATAATATTGTTACTAATTTATGCTCTTTGCTTGGAAGCAAAACAGCGTCATCTATAATAATTCTTAATAGCGGATTCTAGAGTGCGTTCATATTATTAAATTTTACTAATAAGCGAGCAGAAGAGGGGAGTTTCTTGTCGCAAGGGCCGTTGTACCTGCCGGGAGTGTGACTCCCTTAAACTGCGGGGATCAGGTAGCAAGAAACTACGCTTCCCTCGCTTATTAGCTTAAATAGCTCTGTATTACGTCGTAGTTTATTGAACTGGCTCCTCCCCTCGGACTTTGATTTTGCATTACGGATTGTGACGTGGCTGTTGCGATGGGGAGTAATGAGAAATTGGTTTGGAATGCGTTACTGAATTATGCTTTCCGTGCGATAAAAGCTGGTAATCGCTCGGAGGATATAGCGAAAAAAGCAGTCGAGTTTTTCTCAGAGGAAGCAATTGCAATGGCGAAGGAGTTATTGTGGCCCCTAGCAGGAATTACCACACGTGTTACTGCGCGATCGAAGAACACCGATGATATCCTGGACATATTAAAAGTATTTCGGGTTTGTGAAGATAAAAATATCTCGTTGCCGCGGTTTGTGATTTTCGAACCTGATGAAGTTCCGATAATCCCGGGAGAAGTGACGGCTACCCTAACCCGGAAAGTAAACGAATTGTGTGCTAAGTTCGATAGTTACGTGGATTCTAATCCCTCTCCTTCTGTCTCTGCTATGCCTGCGGCAGAAACCAACACGATCATGTCGAAACTGTCATATGCGGTTGTTTTGAAGAATCCCCCGAAAGATCTTTCGAACCCTAGCGCTCGGAAATCCTATTTGGACAGAGTATGTGGTGATACTAGTTCGAACATTGTGGAGCTGAAACCTAGGAAATCTGAATGGAGAGTAGTCTTGAACAACAAGAATGCTGCCGAGTCCCTGGCTGAGGCAGTGGGTAAAAGTGACTCAACTATAAGTGTTAAAGTAAAAACTCCCGCTTTCTTCGGAATAATCCGCCACGTTCCCACTGAAACTTCAGATGACGAACTGCGCTCAGTTGTACCGAACTGTGTTAAGGCCGTACAAATTGGTAGTACTCGGTCATTCAAATTACAGTTTGAAAGCAAAGCTCATCTCTTTAACGCAATGAACTCTCCGCCCATTTTTGGTTACGAGCGACTACCCATTACAGAATTTAAATTCTTACCGATGCAGTGCTACAACTGTCAGTCCTACGGACATGCAGCAAAATCTTGTGTAGATCCCCCGAAATGTTCAAAGTGCGGTGGAGATCATTCCAGCTCTCGGGACAATCCATGCCAAAATGCCCCCAAATGCGCTCTGTGTGGTTCTTCTCGACACCCGTGCTACAGCTTCCAATGTCCAGTAGCTCAGAAGCTAATTTCTAAACAATGATCGGTGATTCTATACGGGTTGTTTCATGGAACTTAAATGGTGGAGTGGTTGATAAAATGCCACTGTTAGAAGGATTGTTATGTTATAACGATGTACTCTGTGTGCAGGAACACTTCCTCTCGAATCAAGCCGTTAGTCTGCTTGAGCTAAACGATGGCGTCAAAGTATTTGCTACTCCTGCAAAGTCATCGGGCAGGGGAAGGCCGTCCGGTGGAATCGCCATTCTTGTTAGCAGCAGGTTAAATCCCATTCTGTATAAATCTTCAGACTTTTTTGTTGCTGTTAAGGTGCACAAAACTGTTATCCACTCTGTGTACATGCCAACAGACTACAGAGACAGTAAATCAGAAAAAAAATTTAGTGAAGCCTGCAGTAAGCTATCGAGTTCGGTGGGCAGCTGTTCTAGCCAGGGCCTTGAATGTATAGTCGCTGGTGACGTGAACTGTGACTTGACTGATGAGTCTAACGCTCGAGCACAGATCCTCCTATCTTCCTGTGACGGTCTTCGTCTTGCTAACAATGATCTGTGTTTTACTTATATCCATAACTCAGGCTCGACTTCATCTCTCGACTTCATGTTAAGTTCCATCCAATCTCCAGCTTGCGGCAATTCGCACGTAGATCTGAGCGTAAGCGCGTCTGATCACTTTCCAATTATAAACACTTTTCGAGTAATTCCTGCCTCTCCTAACCCCCCAACTAATGAAAAGAAGTGGAAAATCAAAACTAATTGGAGTAAAATTGACCTGGCTACTTATCATTACGTATTGGATGAGATTCTCACAAAGATTAAAGTGCCGTTCCAATTACTACAGCAGAGTGTATGTATTCAAGATGAAGAGAAACAGCTGCTACTAAACATCTACTGTAGTGAAATATCTCACGCACTGTTATCTGCCGAGGCCGCTGCGGTCCCCATTCGTAAAGTCCGAGTGGGAACGGAAATTCCAAAGTGGTCCGAAAACCCTGCTCTAAGTGAAGCATGTGGTCGTGCAAAATTTTGGCTTAGGCTCTGGAACGAGTGTGGTCGTCCGAAATCAGGTGTTGTAAATGAAGTTCGGCTGTTCAGCAAACGCAGATTTGCCAAGATTTTGTCTAAGCATAAATGTGAAGTGATCGATCAACATAGTCAATTGATAAGTAATGACCCAAATGCTGTGTGGAGATTTCTTAAACGTAATGGTGATCAGAATAGTGTTGAACCTGTGATCTCTGAGCAAGATTGGGTGTCCCACTTTACTTCTGAGTTCTCTCCACCCGAACAAGATCTTGAAGATAAATATGAAGTCGAACTTGATAAGTTCATGGAATTGCCTAGTTCTGGTGTTGGCTACATAGTAACTGTTCCTAATCTGATTCGTGCAATTTCAAAATTAAAAAAGAAACAATCGAAAGGTGTCGACAAGTTGTGTGGGTTGCATCTTGTACATGGTACTGCTGGTCTCCTGAGTCATTTAGAGCTTCTATTCCAAATTATCTTTAATTCTGGTCTCGTTCCCGACGTTTTTGGTACTGGAGTAATTACACCTATTTTGAAAAAAGGGAAAAATCCGTCTGAATGCGTATCTTACCGCCCTATAACTGTTTCGCCGGTTTTATGTAAGCTTATGGAATTGCTAGTTATAGATCATATTGCTTTTCAATGTTCTACCCCCGATAATCAGTTCGGATTTAAAAAAGGTGTTGGTCGCGAGCACGTCCATTATATTCTTGCTAATATATTAATAGAAGCTGATGAACTGAATGAATCCCTTATTCTAGCGAGTCACGATGTTAGACGTGCTTTTGATTCTGGGATACATCCCCAGTTATTAGTGTCTGCTCATAAACGTGGTGTGGACCGATCGGTTATTTTGCCTTTTCGGGATATGTATAAGAAGCTTCGAGTCCAAGTTAAAGTCCCGTCTCCTAACGGGCCGATTGTATTACCAAATGCTATTCCGGTTAGAAAGGGCATTAGGCAGGGTGCAATTTCGTCACCCCGGTTGTATAATAATAGTGTTCTCGAGGCCCAAAAGTTAGTGCAAATGAGCTGCATTTTCCGAGGTTTGGATGTAACATTACTTAATTACGCAGATGATATTTTTAATTTAAGTAGATGTTTGTCTCGTATTGAAGAAAATTTTCAGATTCTAGATGATGCTTATAGAGAGATAGGCCTATCTTTTAATGCAAGTAAAAGCGAGATTGTTGCTTTCAATAGGAGAAATGCAGATTGTATAGATCTTGCTGTCAAATTTGGTGCTCAAGAGGTTCCACTGTCTGACTCCATAATGTACTTAGGAATGCCTATAGGTCATAACATGGCATCTACACGTGCTCGCCAAATAAGTAATTTCGCAGAAAAGGCACGTAAGGCTTACGGGGCGCTATCTTCAACTAAAGCGAAATATAATCGACAAATTCGAGCTAGGCTATATAATGCACTGGTGATCCCACACTTTCTGGCTTTATCACCGTTTTGGCATATATTTAGTGTTAGTGATAAAAGAAACCTTCGATCACTTTTTTACAAATATGCAAAGTTTCTTTTAAATACCCCACCGTGGGTTAAAAATTCCAAGATGTCTGCAAGGTTCGGTATCACAGATCCGATTGCTGCTGTGACGAAACGTCGTTCTGAATTTTTGGGGTCGCTTGGGCCTAGTAGTCTGGCAATTGCAATTCGTCCTTAGTGAGTTTTTGTAATAATGTTTTTATTTATTGGCGGTGTATCGTAACGTTTGTTTTTGTTTGTGCAGTTAAGTGTTTGTTTTTTTTTTGTTTTTTTTTTTTTCTTTTCTTCTTTGTACTCCATTCGTGCCATTTGTGGTTTTGTATCGAGTGGGTGAATAAAATTATCTATCTATCTATCTATCTATAACCAAAAACTAAGGTAAAATGTTGTTTTGTCAAAATTTCAATAGATATAGACCTATCATGTAGGCAAATTTGGGGACGATCTAGAAGGAGTGGAGGTAGGTACTTCAAAATACCTTCCTGGGACACACTTTTGCCTGATGACACATCCCTACAAAGGGATGTGTTTATTATTCCCTACAAAGGGAAAAAGGATGTGATTTACAATAAACCAGATAACTATTTAAGTGAATCTCCCCAATTTCTGTGATCTGACATTGCTGGGACTCAGATGATAAGCCTGTTTTGTCAGCAGCAGATTAGAGGTAACAATAATGGCTTGACATCACCTTGAAAAGACTAGGAGCTGACTAAGAGGAATGGTAGGAAGTCTCTCTTGAGTATCTTTAAGTGTAGTAGACATCAGTGGTATACTTTAAGTATAGTAGACAAACATAATCACATCATTTGAGATGATTAGCTCTTTCATGAGGTTATGAGATGGCCCCTGACCTATCCTCCTTGAAACTTCAGAAATTGGTCTAACCCATACACTTCTTTTTCTTTCTCTTCTTCAAAAGAAGCAGCAGCAGCAACTGCAGGTTTAAAAGTAGCAACAGCTCCTCTTCCATCTTGACCTGGAAATGAAAAAAAGATAAGCTAGGTTTGGCTTAATATGTAAAGCCCAAGATTTTCCAGAAATATGATCAGCTAGCTTCTATGGTTTTATTTGAAAAAAGCAAAAGGACAATAAACCAGATTAACTTAAAAATCTAGTTTAAACAACAATCTCAACAAAAATAGACTATATAATGTAGGCATTGGGCTAATCATTCTGTTTTTAAATAATGTCAGCCATATATTTAATGTATAAGGAGGTGGCATAAAAGAGTATTCCCAAATTTAGATATCCCAGTGTTATGGCTTAAAGTTCTGCTCAATTAACAGGAATTGCCTTTTCAGAAACTGGCAGAAAAGAGTATTCCTAAATTTAGAAAACCTAGTGTTATGGCTTAAAATTCTACTCAAGGAATTGCAACAGAATTCTACTACAGGAATTGCCTTTTCAGAACTAAGGCCAGAGAAAAAGAAACTGAAAACCAAAAATCAAGATAAAATTAGGTAATTAATAATAAAATTAAGGTAATGATAATTATGATAATGACAAAATTTGTAACATTTAAATATATTGTATTGCTTGAATATGTGAATTTCTGACAAGGAAGAGGTTAGGGCTTTGGGCCAGTTTCTAATTGTATAGACAAATACACCTTCAGCAGTTATTTCAGAACTGGGTAGCCTAATTCATTAGTGTGGCTAGAAGCTTAATTGTAAGATTGCATATTGTGGTTTTCGTTTGTCTTTCTTAGTCATTCCATTCAAGATGCTCTGGGTATTTTTCATTGTGATAGATTGTCTTAATGCTCTGCTGAAAAATGAAAAATATTTCAATTCCACAGGATTGGAAAATTTCAGTAGACTAATCAATTAAAAGTCCTAAACTAGCCAGAGAGGTGAGACACTTCCAATTATTAGTATACAGCTCCATGATTTTCCCCTGGGTATGTAGGCTAAGTGGAAGGTCACTGGAAGCTTTGTTCATTTCAATCTTAAGTTTGATCTACATTTGTGACACTTCATTAAATGGTTGTAAAGGAATACTTTTATTTATTTGTTTGTCTTCTACATGATTGTTTTTCTTAATCTTTATATTGATATACATTTCTTACAAATTAATAAGTTATACCACAGTTGCATTTGCAAGTTTTGACCTACTTTGTAACCCCTGGTCTCAAAATTACATATAAATTTATTGAAGCTAGGAAACATAGAACTCCTGTCTGTTTAAAGAAAATGGATGGACGTAAGTAGGTTTTATTACACTAAAGCCTCAGAGCCATGACAATTAAAACAAAACAGTGAAGATTAAACTTTAGCCATCTATGATGACCCACATTCTTGTCTATACATGTCTTTACAATTCATTGAAAAGGAAGGACCTTACTGGCATTTCTT
>NC_088880.1:27201645-27204584 GCF_032884065.1 Artemia franciscana | reverse complement strand
TTACACTAAAGCCTCAGAGCCATGACAATTAAAACAAAACAGTGAAGATTAAACTTTAGCCATCTATGATGACCCACATTCTTGTCTATACATGTCTTTACAATTCATTGAAAAGGAAGGACCTTACTGGCATTTCTTCATTTGTACATATGGGTTTAAAAGAAAGTTTATATGGCAAGCCAGTAGGCCAGTAAAGGACCTGGTGGTCCTTTAGCCATGAAGTTCGATAGGAAGCTAGGGGCCAGCCATACCATGCTTTTGCATGCCCTTCCTGTTTACTGTCCCCTGATTTCTCTAAGTTACCTTTTAAAGTAGGGCCAATTCTGTCTGAGGTTACAGAGTCACATCACTGTCCTAGACCAAATAAACTGATAATGCCAGGAATTAAACCTGTGCCTCTTGGACAAAAGATTCTCAATCTAGAGTGCCAGCCACTTAGCATGGATTGCAAATGTGACCATAGAACAACAATTATTTAAAAAAAGAAAATATTCAACAAAAACAACTCAAGTCATTGTTGCTGCCATGTTCACTACTGTCCCATAAACAATATACATTTTATTTAAACAAATTAATTTAAAAACAAGTATCAACAAAACTCCATCAGGGATTGTATTTACTTAACATACAACCAGCATAATGACTGCTTAATTTTGTGATATTATATAATTTAAATAATAAAAAAAAGAAAAATTATATATTATATTTGTTTTCAACCTGCTCTTTGAGCAAAACCATTTGTGACAGCAATATGCCCATGTTTGGCTTAAAATCTCTCTAAAACACTTTAAACAAAAGGAATTTAAAAAACAATTATGATGATCAGCAAGTGTTATGGCTTTAATTTCTACACAATCAATAGGAATTGGCTTTTCAGAACTAAAGACAGAGAAAAAGAAACTGATAAACTGAAGAAAATTTTCAGATTCTAGATGATGCTTATAGAGAGATAGGCCTATCTTTTAATGCAAGTAAAAGCGAGATTGTTGCTTTCAATAGGAGAAATGCAGATTGTATAGATCTTGCTGTCAAATTTGGTGCTCAAGAGGTTCCACTGTCTGACTCCATAATGTACTTAGGAATGCCTATAGGTCATAACATGGCATCTACACGTGCTCGCCAAATAAGTAATTTCGCAGAAAAGGCACGTAAGGCTTACGGGGCGCTATCTTCAACTAAAGCGAAATATAATCGACAAATTCGAGCTAGGCTATATAATGCACTGGTGATCCCACACTTTCTGGCTTTATCACCGTTTTGGCATATATTTAGTGTTAGTGATAAAAGAAACCTTCGATCACTTTTTTACAAATATGCAAAGTTTCTTTTAAATACCCCACCGTGGGTTAAAAATTCCAAGATGTCTGCAAGGTTCGGTATCACAGATCCGATTGCTGCTGTGACGAAACGTCGTTCTGAATTTTTGGGGTCGCTTGGGCCTAGTAGTCTGGCAATTGCAATTCGTCCTTAGTGAGTTTTTGTAATAATGTTTTTATTTATTGGCGGTGTATCGTAACGTTTGTTTTTGTTTGTGCAGTTAAGTGTTTGTTTTTTTTTTTGTTTTTTTTTTTCTTTTCTTCTTTGTACTCCATTCGTGCCATTTGTGGTTTTGTATCGAGTGGGTGAATAAAATTATCTATCTATCTATCTATCTATCTATCTAAAATAGCAGACAAAAATTTATAATATTCAATAAGTTCTTATAAGTCAGATTCATGTTTCCCTCTATTTTTATCTATATTTTAAATAATTTATTTATCCAACTAATCTTCTTGCAAAAACATGATGCTATTGACAGGTCAAGAATACAAATTCCCATCAACAAAGAAATATGACAATTCAAGCAATAAATTACAAAAGAGAAATATCTGGCATCATTAGGGGGGTAGGGCACATTGTTATGGTAGCAAGCACCATATTTGGAAATAATGTTGATTGGTTAACTGGATAGTACTACAAGGGAGAGATCTTGGGGATGGTTTTAGGAGTAAGTGCTGCCAGAAGGTCAAAGATTGCATTAATTGTAGGTACAGAGGTGCAAAACATGACAATGTGGGGCAATTTTTTATTGTTGCCCCCCCCCCCCCTAAACATTAATTCTGTATCCACCCCTGTGTACTATTCTTGTGTTATTGTAGCACTTGTCTCAGAAAAGCATATAGATTAGACTGCAATGATACTAACTCCTCATCAGCTTCTTATAATGTGTATTATAGAAAGGCAGTGTGGTCAGTAGAATTCAATGGTAAAAGGCAGAAATGAGATTTAAAAAAATATAATATTAGTTTATCCATTCAATGTTCTTTTTGAGTATAATAATTGCACTCCAAGCCTCCTAATGGAATGGGATATAGCCCTAGGCAAAAGTTTTTGATTTTGTTCTTTTTTTAAACTGAATATTATAGATTATCTGATAAAGAACAAGCACAAAAGATAATGACAAACCTACAAAATTAGTGAGCATATGTATATAGTCTAGGTCTCTATCTGGCCTCATAAGGGGGAGAACTAAAATGCAATTTTGATACAGTCATCATTATATTTGGAAAGAGCATTGAACTGAGCATCTAACAGTTTATTTTTATCTGTCTGAGTTCTGTCCTATGCTATGTTCTACCCATCCCCTCTGATTTTGAAATATATAACTCTGCCAATGCTCCCTCAAAAGGGCAATGGCCTCGATGACCCTGGATTTATTTTGTTATCAAAGGGAAACTTTCACAAATAAACCTACAGTACAAGTAAGGCCCAAGAAAAGTGGTTCAAGTCTCAAGCCTTTGTTAAATCCTGATTTGTGGAGTTATGAAAACGTGAATTTTTGATTCTGTTAACTTTTTTTTCCATTTTCCAAATATCTGGGAAATCATGTTTTCAGAGTATCCATTACCTATTAAAATATTATCAATGGAAATTTGTTCGTTACTCATATATTCTCGTGA
>NC_088880.1:27185697-27201545 GCF_032884065.1 Artemia franciscana | reverse complement strand
TGCTAATTTTAATATCCTATCAACTGAAGAAATAACTACCCCCCTTTTTACTTGGATTGGGTGATTTGACATGAAAGACAAATAACGGTTGTTGTTGGTAGGTTTATGGTAAATTGAAAAATGCTAAATCATTATTATTCCTATGAACTTATTCTCAGTTTCTTTTTCAATTGTAAAAATTAATTCCCCTCCTTACAAATTTAAATATTCTAGAAAACCTATAATTTCTGAATTAGCATAGTTCCAAATAGCTAAAATATTATCCATATATCTTCTCCAAAATTTATGTTTAAAAAAATATGTTTCTAAAACTAAACTTTCTACATACTCTACATAACGCTATGTTTGCCAACAGTGCACTTAATGGTCCATCCATTGGTAAAACTCTAAATCGATGGAAAAAATTATCTCTAAACTTAAAATAGTTTGTATGCTTACTAGCTATTGTAATTAAATTTAATATAGTTTTTATTTCATAGTTTTTATTTGAATTTAGTAAATTTAATATAGTTTTTATTTCAATTCCAGCAGATGATTGCTTTGTTATGTATCAAACATTTTATTTTTAGCACCTTTTAGTACGCTTGTCACTGCTTTATTTAAATGAAACCCCTTTTTTTCTCTTCGGGTTTTCTCTCTTTTGGGTTTACTTCAGGTTTTTCAAAAATCATTCAATACTTCTTCTTTTTTTAAAATCATATTCATTATATTCAGTCACATATTTCTAACCTCATAACCACCATATTCAAGAAACTCATTTACTACGCTATCAGCACCTGGGGTCGCTGATTTAGTATTGTCATCAATTTTATTTCGGCTTGAAGATTAAAATCTTCAGCATAATACTTTTTCATTCTTTCCCAAAAAGCTTTTGGTTTTACGAGAGATTAAGTAAAAAAAAATAAGTTTTTAAAGGTAAAGTAAGGAGCAACATTAAAAGTTAAAACGAACAGAAATTACTCCGTATATGAAAGGGGCTTTTCCTCCTCAACGCCTCGCTCTTTACGCTAAAGTTTGACTCTTTCTCTTAACGCTATTTTTAAAACGGTAAGAAACTTTAGCGTAAAGAGCGGGGCATTGAGGAGGAAAAGCCCCTTTCATATACGGAGTATTTTTCTGTTCGTTTTAAGTTTTAATGTTGCTCCTTACTTTCATTAAAAAAAACTTGTTTTTTTTTATTAATTTCTGGACGTTTTTGAATTAATGCATGTTTTTATCTTGGCTCTTCGCACATAAATAATCAAAACGAAATTTGCATATTAATTAATTGCAATTAATCGGAAGATTTTGAGAAAAAAGGAGCGAAGGAGGAGGCCTAGTTGCCCTCCAAGTTTTTGATTACTTAAAAAAGCAACTAGAACTTTTTTTTTACAAACATTTTCATCGGTAAAAAGTATACGTAACTTACGTAACGAACTTCTATATTCGTATGTTTTTATTGCGTATATGAGGGGTTCGACCCTCGTCGATACCTCGCTCTTTACTCTAAAGCTTAGATTTTGTCCCAATTCCTTAAGATTGAACTCTTAATCACAAAGGCCGTAGAATAAATAGTTGAAATTACTAAAAATACTTTAGCGTAAAGAGTGAAGTATAACGAGGAGGTAAACCCCTCATATGCGTAAATAATTTTTGTTCGTTTTAAGTTTTAATGCTGCTCCTTACTTTCAGTAGAAAAAACTTTTCATATTTGAACTTTTCATATAATTGAAATTCTCTTCCCCCATGAGAAGCTTCTCCATGAAAATATCCTCCCACGTAACCCCCCCCCCCACTCAACTATCCCCCCTAAAACAAAAAAATCCGCCTGAAAACGTCTGTACGCTTCCCAGTAACCATTACTATATGTAAACACAGGTCGAAGTTTGTAACTTGCAGCCCCTCCCACAGGGACTGCGGGGGAGTAAGTCGTCCCTAAAGACATAGTTATTAGGTTTTTCGACTGTGGTGAATAAAAAGGCTATCTCAGAATTTTGATCCGAAGACTTTTGGGAAAAAATGAGCGTGGGAGGGGGCCTAGGTGCCCTCCAATTTTTTTTGTCACTTAAAAAGGGCACTAGAACTTTTAATTTCCATTAGATTGAGCCCTCTCGTGACATTCTAGGACCACTCAGTCAATACGATCACCCCTGGGAAAAAAAACAAATAAACACGCATCCGTGATCTGTCTTCTGGCAAAAAATGCGATATTCCACATTTTTGTAGATAGGAGCTTGAAACTTCTACAATAAGATTCTCTGATACGCTGAATCTGATGGTGTGATTTTCGTTAAGATTCTATGACTTTTAGGAGGTGTTTCACCCTATTTTCTAAAATGAGGCAAATTTTCTCAGGCTCGTAACTTTTAATAGGTATAACTGATCTTGATGAAACTTATATATATTTAAAATCAGCATTAAAATACAATTCTTTTGATGTAACTATTGGTATCAAAATTCTATTTTTTAGAGTTTTGGTTACTGTTGAGCCGGGTCGCTCCTTACTACAGTTCGTTGCCACGAACTGTTTGATCCAAAAATAACAATCTGAACAAAGAATGTTCGCATTATAGAAGGCTTTTTGAAAGGTGCTTAATATTTTAAACAATCTATGCATTGTTTATCGTTGAAATTGGCGGCATGAGCTAGGTAAGCTTGTTGTATATCACGTAAAAGATATTCACAGTAAAGACGCCTTAAGAACCCGGGCTCTTACGCACTTTTATCCTCTAAATAGATTTTTTTTAAGGATTTCTTTTCTCAAGTTAAGGCAGTTAATGCATGTCTTCTTGTCTGTGAAATCTTGTAAGCGTTTGAAATATAAAAGGAGCTGAGAGTTTTTTAACATCTTCCTGGGTAAATTTTTGCCTCTGAATAAATTTATGAAAGTTGTATTCTCCTAATTCAACTAAGCTACTTTCCAAGGTTGTAAAATAACCATCATCTATAAATTTGCCCTTTTGCTTCCTAGAAAGGGTTCACTGGTCCTGAATAGCACCTCTCTAATAGTGCTTCTGGATAATACTTTCTTAAGTAATCAAACTAATAGAGAAAGCCAAACAAAAGGAATGGAGAAAAGAGTTACATACCCCTCAATTCTATGGCCTTAAATATTCAGTATGGTCTGACGCTATCGTTTTGGCTTTTTAACACTTGTAATTTAGCAAATTACACCAATTTTTAATTGAGAATCACTTAACAAATAACTTTTTAAAGCTTTTTTACACTGTCAAATTGTAAGTAACATTATTTACTAACAAACTTTTATTACAAGTAATTCCAAGTAATTCAAATTAATTAATTAACTTAAATCAGTTTGATTTAACTTATTAATCAAAATTAATTAATAGAAATAGTGTTGAAAAGTTTTTTGCATTCTTCTCATCTCAGGCTGGTATTCATTATTTTGTTATGAATTGGGGGGAGTTTAAAAACTAAGATAATTGATTTTTTTGTGGGGGGGGGGGTAATGGTAATAAATACAATACGATTGAACAATTTGAATTAAAAGCGGACAGAAACATGGGAAGATTTAAATTAATCGAAATGAAATAGTTAACTTCAATCAACTTAATTCAGTTTATTATTTAAAACTAATTAATTGCCTAAATTAATCGAAATAGTGCTGAAAAGTTTGTTATTGTCTTCTCTCAGGTTGGTATTCATAATTTTGTTACGTGGTTGGGGAGGTACTTTGGAAAGAAACACTAAAATAGTCAAATTGTGTGGAAGAGAAATTGGAAGGGGAATCGTAAAAGTATCAAATTAAGAGAGGAACAGGGGCTCAAAACTACCCCATTGCATACGCGTCTGCCATCCACTAAGATACCTGCTAAGAGACGACTTGAATTTTGGTCAACATTCTCAAGTGATTATTCACCAATGCTCATCTTATTACTGTCAAGTTGATTGCTGGTCAAGAAATTTTACATTTTATTGTTACTAAAGAATAAAAAAAATATAACAAAAAAAACAATAAAAATAAAAGAATAGACGTGAAGACTAAAAAGAAAATGACAACAAGAAAGACGCTGTTCAGTAATTACTAAAATAAACGTTTTATTTATATTTTTGGAGTGGGCGTATGTGTGCAGGAAGGAGGGGAACATATCCCAAACAAATATTTGAAAGAGTTATATCTCTGAATTTTCTTGGACCAGTTTTAGGAGGGACTTAGTTCTGTTCTCAAACCCGTGTGCTTAGTCATGCACCAGATGCTAAATAAGTATAACCAATGGCATCGTTTGGAGGGGGGAGGGCAAGGGATGCCAGTTGCCCCCAATAATTTCGAGAAAAAATATTATATAGCACATGCCCCTTGACTATCCGAATGTGGACCCTCTTGCCCCATCCCCCCAATATAAAGACTGGAGCTACATCCTTGAGCGTAACCCATCATGCCTTAGACCTTCCTCTGCCTCCAGAGGCACCCAGGGCATTTACAAGCACCCGCCAGTCATCCCTCATGTGCGCCGTAGCAAGAACACCTTCCCACGTCGGTTGAAGGGAAGCATTTATGTTTCGTAGGTCCGTCATGGTTAGTAAAATTGTTGCGTAAAATTGTTGTTTTTCTTTTAATTAAAACTTGTGAACTCCCCTTGTAGAAGAAGAGTATGGATATTTGTCGAGTAATTCAACAAAAAAAGTGATTATGGGTTGGTACCCTAGTTTGGGGATAGACCTTGGTGAATCTTTAGTTTACAAAATTGAATAAATAAATACACTAAAATTTGTAACTCTTTTATTGCCGGATTTAAAGAAAGAGATATTCAGCATGAATTCATGGTCAATCTATTGTAGATAAATTTGAATAGGCTCTATTGAGTATGAATTGTTTCATGATTTGTTTTCCTGGTTTTTAAGTTATGGATGAATTTCAAGGCTATTTCAAACCATTGCCACGTCTAATTTTGGTTCTTTTTTTTCTTCTGCTTAATAGAAAAAAAACGGACAATGAATGTTCTAATAAATAATTAATTAAATTTTCATAGTTAAAATTTTTTATCAATTATATGAATGGTAATATTAGCCTACTAATTATTCTTATAGGCCTATACGTAAATGTGTCTTCTTTAACTTCTTTGTCTTCTGTGTTTACCTATAAAAACTCTCATGAAACTTGAAACTTGTAGTAGGGTGAAAATCGTTTTTAGGGCAACACTTTCTTTAATATTTAATCTTGCTTAATATATTGAGTTAATTTAGTAAAATTAATTTAGTGAATTAAAAAAAGAATTTATTCTTATTAAAACTAATTGATAAGTTACATTTAACTCTCATTGAAAGTTGAAGAAACTGAAAATAGAAACAATATAAATATCTATCACTGTCATAAAAAAGGATAAATATGATCCAGGGATAATGATGGCGCATATGGCGTTGACAATTGTCGACATTTTAGTTTCATATATATATATATATATATATATATATATATATATATATATATATATATATATATATATATATATATATATATATATATATATATATATATATATATATATATATGTATAGGGACAGGTACCAAGCCTGTCGGCAGTCATTAGTACCGAAGCCTCTAATATGCTCCAAAATGGCACTGGTTTCACCCCCAATATTTAAAGAATTATTAGCCGTTCGATGTTAAGTTTTTTACGGGAAATTGTACGATTGTTTAGTTGCATCATTTTAGCAATTTTGCCGTAAAATCAATTTTAGCCTTTGTCCGAAGTAGTTGTACTTTGTCTCGGCTGAGATGTAGTTATTTATCTAGAATTGATATTACTTAGTCATCCCCCCCGCCAGAGCAATAAGCGGGTAGGATTGCAAAGTAGTGTAGAGCACCCGTATTTCAACACGGTATCCTCATTATATATATGTACCTCGTGGTATTCCTCATTTGTCTCCATGTCTAACATAGAGGGTGGTCTGAACCCCCCGTTTCCTCTAAATGGGGTTTTATGCCTAATAAATATTCGAGAACAATTGCTTAAACAAGTTTCACTTGTCAATTTGGGTTAATGTTCATCAATAGGTAAGTGCTGTTACTCGCAATTCACAAAATCGTGAGAATATGGAAAAAATAATTTGGAGTTGACGTGAAATGCCACTCCTCACAAATATTCAAAGCACATAGGCAGTGCAATGGCTCTGTCTACCTAAAGAGCGGAAAGATCACAACGTATTTTTTTATTATTATTATTATTTTCACCAAGGCACTTTGTATGGAAGGAGTTGTCTTAGAAACTCCAGAAGTGACTCATTCGATTGGAAGTTGAAAGTTCTAGTGCCCTTTGTAAGAGCCAAAAGTGTCTGTAGGGTGACCAGCCCGCTCCTACGCACTTTTACCCTAAAGACATCCAATTAAGATTTTGAGATATCCATTTTATTCAGCATAGTCGAAAGATCCAATAACTATGCCTCTGGTGATGAAAACCCCCGAGAGTAACTTGTCCATTGCTTACATATACTATTGTTATATGAAAAATAGGTCAGTTATTGCGTATCCCACCCGATAGAATAATGTACCAAACCCTTACGTATGAGCTAGCTGGAGGAGTAGCTCCAGAACGTCGAAACTAAGTAAGTATCTGGAAACGTGGGTGTGTTTGATCTTTGGTGCCCAAAATGTCCTAGGGCATTAAGATGGACCTGTCAGGTGATGTTAAAGGGATTGTTGAACTTTATCAACACACGCTATATCCATGCAGGTTGTCAAAAGGGCGTATTTCAATAAAGGCCTAGGGTATTAAACTGTAACTCTTACGGAATGATGAGGGGGGGGGGTATGCGATTGACTAGATTGCAGTATTTGGACGTTCCTACCGCTACTACTTCAATTACTACTTCTGTTGCGACTGCTACTAAGGCTAAGGGTATTAAGGTGAAAATTTCATTAACCTTGGTTGTGATGGTGATTTTTTCCCTTTGTTTTTGCTGTTATGAGAAATAAAACACATTACTTACTGAAACAAGATTGTTTTCAGTAAAGTGTAAATTATGCTCTAATCTTTAGTAGGCATGGGGGGCATTATCCCTACTGCTTTTTGTGGAAGTTCTTGTTTGTTTTGAACTAATCTCGGTTATTTAAAGTAATTTTTGTTTGTTTTGGGTTTGATTTATTTATTGATGGTTATTTATGGTAGTTTTGCGATAGAAAAATTAGTTGACTTTATTTCTGCTCATCTTTAGGTTAATGTAGCTCTACTTAATTGATATTAAGACTGAAATTTTCTGATATTAAAACTTAGGGTTCCGAGCAGAATTTAGATTCGTAAATATTGAACATTATAGGATAAATTATCGGGAGGGGGGAGTCATCCTTGTTGTGCTCTTTTGGGAGGATGGATGAGACTCAACATAGAGGAGTTTAGCTGAAAAAAAATTGCTGGCTAAACTTAACATGACAATACCCAGTCCCCTAAAAAAAACAAAAAACTTTGCGGCCACATAATGTATTCAGTCAAGAATCACTACTCTGGAAGGAGGTTTTTAATATAGGTCGAAATCATCCAAGTATTAATTGAAGTAAGGTATGTCTTTACCAAAAACATGACCATTGTCTCCATTACTTTTTGATCAAATCTCATCGCCCTCTGAAGCTCATCCCTCTGAGAGGAAAATCGGTAATGAAGGTTCTGTTCTCATTATGTACCGTGAGTGTACATAGGTATGACCTCTATATTTTATTTTTTTAGCGGGACCTTATTTTTTCAAGAAGTTTTGTCGCTTTGATTATGGCCGGTCTGGTCAAAACGACAAATTTGGTCAAATTAATAAAAAAAAAACATCAAAACTTAATTAGAGTAAAGCCAAGACATTTTGTCTCTGTGAGAGGTAAAACTGGCTTAACTTTTTCAGAGTTGCATAAAAATGGTTAATTTCACTTTTTCATTATATCTATCATTCTAAGACAGAAGTAAAACATAGAGTAGCATAAGGCTAATTCAGATAGTTTATCAGTTCTATGAGCCCTTTGAGGGTGATTGGAAATCAAAACACAGTTCAGGAATTCATGATCAACAATGTCCACTGGACTTGCAAGTGATTTGGCGAACGATATTTTTCATATTATATGAGCTTTGTCTAATGGGAAAGCCTGCTGGAACCGCAGTGGGGTGGTCGCTTTTAGCCATTTTAAAGAAAATAGGACAGCCTTATCCAGAATTTGTTTTTATCTGGGGGGGGGGTGTACAAAAGGCTTTCAAAACGCATGAAAAATTGTTTACATGTGTTTTTTTTGTACTTTTTTACGAGTCTGACAGAAAAGCCAGATGAATGAAACTTTCAGGAATCAGCTAAAATATCAGATCCTGAAAATTTCTGAAAGCTTCATTCGCATAGCTTTATTAATTTCTTTGAAATATCAAAAAGACCGCCAGGAAAGCGATTACTACCCTGCACACCTTAGTATAACACAGATTTGTAATTGCTCTGAAGTCATGTCTAGATGGCGCTAATCTGCAGCTGTTGATCAAGATGGAATTGATGTGGAGGAGTTAAACTGAATAAGAGGGTTCTTAAAACTTACTCTGGTGCACAAAAATGCATCCAAACCTATATCTTGCTATTTATGGTGTATTAACAGATTGTTACTTATGCTATCTACAAGATGCATTCTCATTCAATTATGGTGGTAAGTTTAAGAAAAGGAAACTGCTGAATATTCCAAATGAGAAAGCCGAGGGGTCGCCTACTGTATACCACCTGGCGTAGATCTCGGAGCACCATA
This sequence comes from Artemia franciscana, assembly GCF_032884065.1. NCBI lineage: Eukaryota > Metazoa > Arthropoda > Branchiopoda > Anostraca > Artemiidae > Artemia > Artemia franciscana. The sequence goes on along the minus strand of NC_088880.1, from coordinate 27,192,853 downwards.
GGTGCTGAACAGTTCCGCCACGCAAGGCACTGTTTCTACTACCGTTTGGCACATTTATGCCACGCTCGGCATGTGCCACCTGGTATACATGATTTCTGAAAGTGGGTACCCCTACGGAGAAAGCGTTAAAAAGATCATATTATCAACTTTTTTTTTAACGGAAGGAATACAAGATATGAAGCTTGGTTTCCGCTTAGTCTACACCCCTCTCCCCTCCGCATCCGGTGGAGTTGTATGAGTCTATGTGCCCCCCCTCCACGTGCAGCATTTCCCTTGAAAAACTTTCTCCATATTGCCCGTAGATAGTTTTGGATGTTTATTATAAGTGAGATTAAAAGTTTTACTCACCCGTTTAAGTCAGAGGCAATGTCATAGCGTTGGCTATAGTAAAGAGCTACAAGGGCTCAATGTATTAATATTTATTTATTTAATATGGGAGGCACTTAATATGGAAGGGGTGGTCGTAGACACTTCTTGGAAGGGGCTTATTCAATTGGAAATTAAAAGTTCTAGTGCCTTTTTAAGAGTAATTAGTGATTGGAGGGCAACATACCACCCCTCCCCCCGTTTATTCCCAAATGCATTTGATAAAAATTTTGAGATAAACCTTTTTTTTCAAAATAGTCTAAATTTCAAATAACCATGCCTCCGGGCTTGAGAACTCCCCTTCCACTCCTCGAGGCAAGGGCTGTAAGCTAGGCAAGTTGCCTATTGTTAAGATGTATGGTGTTAATGGGGAGGGTGGTCATGCAATCTTTGAGGGGGTTCATTCAATTGAGAATTGAAAGTTTCAGTCCCTTTTTTAAGATTTAGCCTGCTTTTCCACCAGGTTTTATCGAGTGAGTTGTTACCGACTACAGCGTTCTGAAAAAGTTCCTTACTCCTACGGCTTTTGTGTTTCAACAGTCGTTTTTAAAGAACTATCACAAAAAGTCTAACTTTAGCATAAAGAGTGAGGTTTTGAGGAGGGTATAGCCCCCTTATGAATGGAATGAATTCCGTTTGTTTTAGGTTTTATGTTACTCCTTACTTTCAGTTGAAAAAAGTTGTTTGCTATTTTAATATTTGATCGTTTTTCGAATACCGTCTGGCTTAACCAAGGTATGACTTGGGCTACCAGCCCAATAATCACACGATTTATTGCTGCTAAAGTGCATGTACCAATAATTGTAAATTGGTTGGTAGCTTCCTGCTTTTTTCAGTTTTCTGCTTGAGAATTTAAATATTGGATTATAAGTAAAATTTTGGACAAGTTTGAATAAGTTCAAAATTGTTGCTTTGTTAAATAAGTTCTTAATAATAATTTTACTAAAGAAATTCGTGTGGATGGAGACGTATATTATTGTTCATATGAGCGGAGGTTCTGCGTGACTTGGTCTTCTACGGGGCTTAAGCTATCACGACCTCCACAATAGTGCTCCCTGAATTTTAAATACATTGTATACGTATGTTTACAATGTAAACATTTACATTGGAAAAGAGGAAATTTACCATTTAAAATAGGACGAAAACAAAGCTCCTGGTAACACTTGAATTTCCTGGCAAGGCCCATGATGCCCTCTCTCACATTTTCTCCCTCTGTCGTGGTAGGCATATGAATGACAATATTTATACTACAAAGAAGACAAACTTTGAAAAACGGATCGAAAATGTTTCCATGCATTTTATTAAGTTTTCGCAAGTCCGACAAACATTTGGGGGGGGTTCAAATCTCCTAACCCTTTCCCTGAATACAGCCTTGATAATCTCTCTTGATTTCTAGGTCTACGCTGTTATTATGAAAGTTAAGAGTAACAGTTCAAAATAGGAATGAAACCTTTTAATCGAGAGTGAAACAAATATAAAATTTTAACTGAATATTTAACACATATACAGTGTCCATCATCAGCAGTAAAACTAAAAGACATCAATAAAAACAACAAAATTTATACCCAATGAACTAACTTCATATAGTTTATTCCTCTCATTTTTTCAATGAAACAGCGGAAGCCAGTCTCTTTGACCTTTTCGGTTCCGGTTCATTAGATTTATCTGAAATATCAGGTGAACAGAGGTCAAAGCTCTTAGGTGAAATGAAATTTACTTTATTTGACCTCAGTAAATTATCATAAGTTGAATTCAATCCAAATTCACCTGTATCTATGTTTATGGGACTATTCTTGCATATATATTTTTTTTAATTTCGATTGTTTCCCTGAAAATTTGCTTTAAACCTTGGTCCCTAGAAATCAAAGAGATATTCTCAAACAGAATAAAATGATTTGGGTAAATAAAAAATATGTTTCTATAAAGCTGACGTAAAATCTTCGGGTTTGGAATTTTTCTTTAATGACGATGAAATAGAATTCTGATGTCGCAGTAACCTCATTTTCAAATTCTGTTTAGTACGTCCCAAATAAGAGCTTCCACAAGTACATGGGATTTTATAATCCCCTCTTTGTTGCTCTACGGAAGTTCGATCCTTTCCAGATTTGAAAAAGCTAGCCAAAGTATTACTACCTCTAAAGCTACCTTTAAACCATTATTTTGTAAAATTCTTTCAAGTTTTTCACTCAGCCCTGGAACATATGGTAAAAAACAAAAAACATCTTTCTTTTCTGTTGTTTCCAGGATATCGTTAGAAAATTCTAGAAATCTTTTCCTTCTTTTCAAAAAAGTCTGGTCAATTAACCAACCTGGATAATAGTTACTTATTGAAATTTCATTTAACGCCAATAATTCCTCAGTGAATTTTGGAGAGCAAATTCTAAAAATGCGGTCAGTTAAGGATATGATTAAACCAATTTTATACTTGGTGAGCGTAATCGGAGAAGAACGACGAAAATATATTATTGTTAGTAGGTTTTCTGTTAATTTTAAAATCTAGACTATTTTTATTGTTTAAAAGAAAAACATCCAGAAATTGAAGTTTCTTATCCTCTTCTAATTCTATTGTAAATTTTAAATCACTTCCCCAAAAATTAAGATGTTCTAAAAAAAACCTTTTAATTCCTCCTCCCCTTAATTCACCTAAGAGCTTTGACCTCTGTCCACCTGATATTTCAGATAAATCTATTGAACCGGAACCGAAAAGGTCAAGGAGATTTGCTTCCGCTGTTTCATTGAAAAAATAAGAGCAATTAACTATATGTAATTAGTTAATTGGGTATAAATTTTGTTGTTTTTATTGATGTCTTTTAGTTTTACTGCTGATGATGGACACTGTATATGTGTTAAATATTCAGTTAAAATTTTATATTTGTTTCACTCTCGATTAAAAGGTTTCATCCTTATGTTGAACTGTCATGGAAAGGCAGTATGGTCTACGAAGTTATCTATCGTAGAAACTTCAGAAGATGTTCAATCGATCAAAAATTAAGAGTTTTAGTCCTTTTTTTATAATGAAAAGTTATTGGAGACCAACCATCTCCTTTCCTAAAACATTTTTTGATATCTGGTCCTTTTGTTACCCCTTAGGACCTCTGATCGACATTTTTAAGTACCTATTTTGTATTTTTCTTTAGCTGCTCTGGGGAGAGCTTTTCGTGGAGGGGAGTTTTCTGGGGGGGGGGCTGGCTCCCTGGTTGTATTAATAGGATTGTGTTGGTCTTTTGTAATTCCATAAGTTTGTTTTGAATATAATATAAATGTGTCTATTCTGTACCTGTTCTGCCGTTCTGTTTGATGATTTCCACTACGCTAAAGACATCTCAACAGTCACGCAGAGTGGCGAGATGGGGCTTCATTTTGGCGCATTTTGAGGCGGTTGCGCAGCCATTTTTTCAAATCGGTACAATTTTTTTTTTTTGGGGGGGGGGAAATGTTCATTCGATGTATTTTCACTAGAAAAATGAAGCTTTCGGTGCATTTTCACTTATATGGCGGTGTAACATTAAACCAGACATTTGGTAACGCTGCAGTCACATGTAAAAATGGATGGTTAACAGTAATCAGCTATTTATTTTGATTGTTGTGCCTTTGGAAAATCTGCCACGTTTTCAGCCTTTATGATAGGCAGGTTGGATTTCACAAAGAAAAAAAAAATCCAGGGCTTGGCCTTCAGGAGCTGTGTCTGACTATTCAAACCCTTTTGCAGAAGCTGATAAGGATTTTGTTTTTAAGTTGATGCTTTTGTGGCAGCATTTCGCAAATGGTCTTGGCAGAATATTTTATTCGCTAAAATAAAAAAAAAAGAATCCAAAAAAGCCAGTGTGGCAAACCGTTTTTGAATTTAAGTCTTGTCTCTAAGCTGCATAGTTTTGTCTCTGTTATCTTAAAAATATGCAATTGTTCAAAACTCTGGTTTACTTCGAGGTTGCACTTTACTCATTCTTCACTACCATGGGTAGTATGAAAGGTATTAAACCGTACACATCAAGATCCTTTTTACTATGCAACCAGATTTATTACCAGATTGTAAGAAAAGGACAAATTTGGTAATTAGAGGCTAATATTGTAATAGGGTGTCAATTGTTTTATTATGGCAGGATTTGGGTCAATAAATCAGGATGGTAGCTTGACTTCTCTTGTTGGGTAGGTCAGTGACAAAAGTTATAACAGGGGGTTGCACACTCCATCACATGTTTATGGCCTTGCGTCTCCATCTGTTTACCATACTGGGTCTTGTACCTCTTTTCAAGCCTCTGAACCCTTAGTCTTTTCTCTGCTTGCACCATCGGTGCATTCCGTTCTGTTTGCACCATTGGCTATCTCCCCAAATAAGCAAATCAAGCAGACATTTTCTGTTGTTTTCCTTCATCATATACAAATAGGCCTCCATCTGTTTACCATACTGGGTCTTGTACCTCTTTTCATGCCTCTGAACTATTTTGATTACTGGGCCTTGTACCTCGTTTCATGCCTCTGAACCTATAGTCTTTTCTCTGTTTGCACCATTGGTTCTGTCTCTTTGTAGTCTTAACTCGGATGGGTCTTCATGGAGTTAACCCCTGTATTGTCAATGATTTATGATCGGTCGTCTAAAGTGTTCTTTGTTTTTTTGGTTGAGCTTTGCTATACTTGATCATTTTGGCACCGCATATGAATTATATCATATCTATTAATGTAAACTTTATATCCATCTATTATAGAAATAAGCAGAACGAATTTATGTAATCATACCTGTGCGCAGTCCCCCTCCCCTTAAGTTGGTCGGAATGGCCCTCTAAAAGAAGTGGAAAATAGGGGCTGGAAATGCATGTTTTCTATTTTTGAGCGCCTCCCCTGAAAAAATGATTTGACCCAGCTTTTCTCCGTGGATCTGACCTCTAGACACCTAGGCTAAGGATGAGGGGTTATTTATAATACTATGGTAAAGTGACCTGGAAATTCTAGAAATGAAATGGGAATATTGAAAAAAGGTATATTTTTGATATAAAGTCCCCTTTATGGATTTTCGAGCTTTTAATACAATATATTATATCAATTTGTAAATTTCATATAATTCTTTATATATTTATACACACATACACACACACACATATATATATATATATATATATATATATATATATATATATATATATATATATATATATATATATATAGGTTAATTCATTTAAAAAAACATTGAATAAAGAAAGCTATAGATCCCCTTCTTGGATTTTCGAGTTTTTAATACAATATATTATATCAATTTCTAAATTTCATGTTTTTTTTCTATCTGAGAATAAGCATTTCTAATGTTATTATTCATTAATCTTTGGCCGATGATATCATGTGCACTATCACATTTTCGTTAGTGTACGGTAGAGACCTTAGGGGATGCTATTTGGGATAAAATTCAATTGACCCGTGCCCCTCCTCCACGTCTGAATATATTTATCAAATGTATATCAAACAAGAAACTTCTCTTATTTGTTGATATTGAATCTGCACAATTTCTATTTGATGCAGAAGTCACGCCATTATGGTCATATCCGGAGGGGGGGGGGAGCCTGTAGGGGTTTCGAACCCCCCCCTGAAATGTTTGTCCGGCTCGAAAAACGTAAGAGAATATAAAAAAAATCTGCATTTTTAAGTTTTTTTTTAAATCCCCTCCCCCTGAAAAATATCTTTGTATTCCCCTTCCCAAAAAAAAAAAAATATCTGGATACGATTCTGCACGTCATAGGCGATAAAAAACCAAGATTTATGAGTTGTCTGCCCTTTCCTTTGCTTTTAACATCAAACTTCTGCTACAATAGTTTGATCAATGGTTTAAATATTCTGTTCTATAAAATGTTCAATGCTTTTATTCTATGTTCTATTAAAGTTTAGTGTTAAAAAAACAAGAACTTGGTTCTAAAGACCTTTACGTATAATAACTTGTTGATAAATCTCTGAAAAAAAAAATTGGGGAGAGGTATAAAACTAAACTAAACACTACTAGGTGTGTCTAGATTTTTAAAAGGGTGTATTTTGTTGAAAAATGTAGAATTTTTTCCAGCATACAAATAGCAGGTTAAACTATAAATTCTATAAATCCCAAAAAGATTCAAGCTTTTATTTTCTTTTTCCCTGAAAAGACTATGTAAATACAAAGTAAACAGAAATTAATTAAAAAAAAATCCACAAAAAAGTTTTCCAAAGAAAAGTAAAGAACTCCATTAAACCAAAAATGGGCAAAAATCAAATCAAGTAATCTAACCAAGTGTAAAACTACCACAAATCAGCATCGGTATATAAATGAAACCCAAAACAAACAGAAATTACAATAAATAACCGAGTCAAACTCAAAACGAGGAGAAATTAATATGAGTAGGGCTCAAAACCGCTACTCTTTCCCAAGGCCAGAACCTAATTTGTATTTTACTAAAAGAAAAAAAAATTTAAATGTTTTCACTTTTATAACTTGAATAAATCAAGTATTATTAACATTTTAAGAAATAAATATCAGTATATGTATATTAAACTGACAACGCACATTCATTTGTGTTTTTGTCAGTATTTTTTTTTTTTAATTTGAAAAAACTAATTTTTTTCAGTAAAGTGAAAATTATATTCTGGCCTTGGGAAGGCTTAGGGGTTCTGAGCCCTGCTCATTTTAATTCCTGCTTGTTTTGAGTTTGACTCGGTTATTTATTGTAATTTTTGTTCGATTTTGGTTTCATTTATTTATCGATGCTGATATGCGGTAGTTTTAGGCTTGGTAGATCTCATTTTTGCTCGTGTTTGGTTTAATGAAGCTCTTTACTTT